>NC_091436.1:120338026-120613196 GCF_964237555.1 Oryctolagus cuniculus
CAGGTCATAGATTTAGGTCTTTAATCCATGTTGAGTGGATTTTTGTGTAAGGTTTAAGGTAGGGGTCTTGCTTCATGCTTCTGCACGTGGAAATCCAGTTTTCCCAACACCATTTATTGAATAGACTGTCCTTGCTCCAGGAATTGGTTTTAGATCCTTGATCAAATATAAGTTGGCTGTAGATGCTTGGGTTGATTTCTGGTGTTTCTATTCTGTTCCATTGGTCTATCCATCTGTTTCTGTACCAGTACCGTGCTGTTTTGATTACAACTGCCCTGTAGTATGTCCTGAAATCTGGTATTGTGATGCCTCCGGCTTTGTTTTTGTTGTACAAGATTGCTTTAGCTATTCAAGGTCTCTTGTGCCTCCATATAAATTTCAGCACCAATTTTTCCAGATCTGAGAAGAATGTCTTCGGTATCTTGATTGGTATTGCATTGAATTTATAAATTGCTTTTGGGAGAATGGACATTTTGATGATGTTGATTCTTCCAATCCATGAGCATGGAAGATTTTTCCATTTCTTGGTATCCTTTTCTATTTCTTTCTTTAAGGTTTTGTAATTTTCATCGTAGAGATCTTTAACGTCCTTGGTTAAGTTTATTCCAAGGTATTTGATTGTTTTTGTAGCTATTGTGAATGGGATTGATCTTAGAAGTTCTTTTTCAGCCACGGCATTGCTTGTGTATACAAAGGCTGTTGATTTTTGTGCATTGATTTTATAGCCTGCTACTTTGCCAAACTCTTCTATGAGTTCCAATAGTCTCTTAGTAGAGTTCTTTGGGTCCCCTAAATAAAGAATCATGTCATCTGCAAAGAGGGATAGTTTGAGTTCTTCCTTCCCAATTTGTATCCCTTTAATTTCTTTTTCTTGCCTAATAGCTCTGGCTAGAACCTCCAGAACTATATTGAATAGCAGTGGTGAGAGTGGACATCCCTGTCTGGTCCCAGATCTCAGTGGAAATGCTTCCAACTTTTCCCCATTCAATAGGATGTTGGCTGTGGGTTTTTCATAGATTGCTTTGATTGTATTGAGGAATGTTCCTTCCAAACCCAGTTTGCTTAGAGTTTTCATCATGAACGGGTGTTGTATTTTATCAAATGCTTTCTCAGCATCTATTGAGATAATCATATGGTTTTTCTTCTGCAGTCTGTTAATGTGGTGTATCACATTGATTGTCTTGCACACATTAAACCATCCCTGCATACCAGGGATAAATCCCACTTGGTCTGGGTGGATGATCTTTCTGATGTGTTGTTGCATTCTATTGGCGAGAATTTTATTGAGGATTTTTGCATCTATGTTCATCAGGGATATTGGTCTGTAATTCTCTTTCAGTGCTGCATCTTTTTCCGGCTTAGGAATTAAGGTGATGCTGGCTTCATAGAAAGAATTTGGGAGGATTCCCTCTTCTTCGATTGTTCCGAATAGTTTGAGAAGAATTGGAGTTAGTTCTTCTTTAAATGTCTGGTAGAATTCAGCAGTGAATCCATCTGGTCCTGGGCTTTTCTTTGTTGGGAGGGCCTTTATTACTGTTTCAGTTTCTGTCTCCGTTATGGGTCTGTTTAGGTTTTCTGTGTATTTCTGGTTCAATTTAGGTAGGTTGCATGTGTCCAGGAATCTATCCATTTCTGATAGGTTTCCCTGTTTGCTGGCATACAAGTCCTTGTAGTAATTTCTGATGATTCTTTTTATTTCTGTGGTGTCTGTTGTTATGTTTCCTTTTTCATCTCTGATTTTATTGATTTGGGTCTTTTCTCTTCTTTTTTTAGTTAGTTGGGCCAATGGGGTGTCAATTTTGTTTATTTTTTCAAAAAACCAGCTCTTCGTTTGGCTGATTTTTTGTAATGTTTTTCTTGATTCAATCCTGTTGATTTCTCCTCTGATTTTAATTATTTCTCTTCTCCTACTAGATTTGGGTCTGGTTTGCTGTAGGTTTTCTAGATCCTTGAGGTGAATTGAAAGCTCATCTATTTGGTGCCTTTCCAATTTCTTGGTATAGGCACCTATTGATATAAACTTTCCTCTTAACACTGCTTTTGCTGCGTCCCATAAGTTTTGGTATGTTGTGCTGTTATCCTCATTTACTTCCAGAAAGTTTTTCATTTCTCTTTTGATTTCTTCTATGACCCATTGTTCATTCAGGAGCATGTTGTTCAATCACCATGTGTTTGCATATGCTCTAGGGATTCCTGAGTTGCTAATTTCCAACTTCATTCCTTTATGGTCTGAGAAGCTGCATGGTATGATTCTAATTCTTTTGAATTTGCTGAGACTTGCTTTATGGCCTAGTATGTGGTCAATCCTAGAGAAGGTTCCATGTACTGCTGAGAAGAATGTAAAATCTTTAGCTGTAGGATTGAAAGTTCTGTATATATCTGTTAGATCCATTTGGGCTATAGTGTCGTTTAAATCTACTGTATCCTTGTTGATCTTCTGTCCTATTGATCTGTCTATTTCTGAGAGTGGGGTATTGAAGTCCCCCAGTACTATTGTATTGGGGTCTAAGTCTCCCTTTAAGTCCATTAACAAATCTTTTAGATAAACCGGTGCCCTGTAGTTAGGTGCATATACATTGATAATTGTTATATCTTCCTGTTGAATTGATCCCTTAATCATTATGTAGTGTTCCTCTTTGTCTCTCTTAACAGTTTTTGTGGTAAAGTTTATGTTGTCTGAAATTAAGATGGCTACGCCTGCTCTTTTTTCATTTCTGTTGGCATGGTATATCTTTTTCCAGCCTTTCTCTTTCAGTCTGTATGGATCTTTGTTGGAAAGATGAGTTTCTTGTAAACAGCAAATAGATGGGTTTTGTTCCTTAACCTAATCAGCCAATCGGTGTCTTCTAACTGGACAGTTCAGGCCATTCACGTTCAAAGTGACTAATGATAAGTGGTAACTTTGCCCTGCCATTTGCCAAAGATAAGTTCTAATATATGCTTTGAATTCCCTGTGATTTTTGCTGTGAGGTTTCCTTCCTTGGTTTCCTTCCTTTACCTTCTTTCATATTGATAACCGTGTTTCTTTGTTTCTGTGTGTAACACATCTTTAAGCATCTTTTGCAGGGCTGGACGAGTGGCAACAAATTCTTTCAATTTCTGTTTGCTATGAAAAGTCTTTATTTCACCTTCATTCACAAATGAGAGCTTTGCAGGATATAATATTCTGGGCTGGCAGTTGTTCTCTCTTAGTACCTGGGCTATATCTCGCCATTCTCTCCTAGCTTGTAGAGTTTCTGATGAGAAGTCAGCTGTGAGTCTGATTAGAGATCCTCTTAGAGTAACCTGACGTTTCTCTCTTGCACATTTTAGGATCTTTTCTTTATGTTTCACTGTGGAGAGTTTAATTACAACGTGTCGTGGTGAGGATCTCTTTTGGTCGTGTTTATTAGGGGTTCTGTGGGCTTCCTGTACTAGGATTTCTCTGTCCTTCTCCAAACCTGGGAAATTTTCTGCTAATATCTCACTAAAAAGGCCTTCTAATCCTTTCTCCCTCTCCATGCCTTCAGGAACTCCTAGAACCCGAATGTTGGGTTTTTTAATAGTATCCTGAAGATTCCCGACAATATGTTTTAGATTCCTAATTTCCTCTTCTTTTCTTTGGTCTGACTGTATCCTTTCCTGTTCTCTGTCTTCTAAGTCCGATATTCTCTCTTCTGCTTCACCCATTCTGTTTTTAAGGCTCTCTATTGTGTTTTTCATTTGATCTATTGAATTCTTCACTTCAGTCACTATCCCAGTTTCCTGTTGTACTAGTTGTTTCATTTCATTTTGATTCCTCCTTAATATTTCATTTTCACGAGAGAGATTTTCTATCTTGTCCATTAAGGATTTCTGTAGTTCAAGAATTTGTTTTTGAGAACTTCTTAATGTTCTTATCAATTTTTTGAGATCTGCTTCTTGCATTTCTTCTATATCATCATCCTCATAATCTTGAATTGGGGTGTCTTTTTCATTTGAGGGCTTCATGGTGACTTCCTTGTTTTTATTACCTTGGTTTTTGCGTTTGTTATTTGGCATATTGGAGATATTTGGTTTCTTCACTGTGGTGCTTTTTCTTGTTATACTATGACTCTAGATTAAGTGGACTATCTGTTTTTGATGGAGCCTTAGGGCTTGAGATGGGTGTGGCCTGAGAGCTCTGTTTGGTGTGCCAAAGGTGACACTCCCAGGTTAGGTGTGGTAAACCTCTCTCTCTCTCTCTTTCTTTTTTTTTTTTTTTTGATTCAAAAGGGAAGTTATTCTGCACAGCTGAACGAAGTTGGAGGTAGTTAGCAGGCAAATGATATACCCACAGGAGCCAGAGATCAGAAGCTCTTTCCCAAGGACCACACAGGGAATCTGTTCGGCCCTCAGAGTGGGCTCAAATTCTCCTTCAGTCTCCCACTGGGTTGCCAAAGTTGTGGAATTATAGCGTCTCTGGAGAGTGCTCACGTGAATTCCATGAGTTCTCTCCCCCACCGTCTCTTTTTTCACAGTCTCAGTTCAGTAGCACCACAAATTTACTAGGTCCTAGTCTCCTGTTAATTTGCCCCGCCCAGAGTCAGGTTTTTCTGCTAGGCTCAGGGCCTGTGCAGACCTGAGGTCGCTCTGCTTATGACGTATGTCCAAGATGGCGCCTGCTCTTTGTCTTGCTTGCCCTTGAGAGGTGAGCGGAGAGAGAGAAACCCGTGTCCGTACCAGTCACCTTTTTTTTTTTTCCTCTCTCTCTCTTCCAGTTAGCCTGGTGAAGCCCCCCCCACCCGAGGGTCATTCCCTCTAGTCTCCTCTCTCCGCTTGCCTGCCGGTGTCTCGGGCTATTGAGGTTCGGCTCACCTCGCGTTCCAGCAGCTCGGTCCCGCAGCTCGGCTTCCGCGGCTCGGTCCCGCGGCTCGGCTTCCGCGCGGTGGGCAACCTTGTTCTCCCAGTAGGTCCTCCGATTCACGACCACTCAATCCAGAAGGGTTTCCTCTGCAATATTTTCCTGGTTCTTTTTTCTGAGGCTACCGTAACTCCCCTTTTATTAAACTAAATTTTCCCGGACTATCGGTGCACGCCCTCACTATTCCGCCATCTTGGCTCCGCCACCTCTCTTTGTTTTTTTTGACAGGCAGAGTTAGACAGTGAGAGAGAACAACTGAGAGAAAGGCTTTGTGGCCTAGTATATGGTCTATCCTGGAGAAAGTTCCATGCACTGACAAAAAGTATGTGTATTCTACAACTGTCAGATGAAAGGTTCTGTAGATATCAGTTATTTCCATTTGGTCCATACTGTAGATTAGCCCTGTTGGTTCTTTGTTGATTTTATCTCTGGTCGATCCATTGATGAAAGTGAGGTGTTGAAGTCCCCCAAACTATTACTTTGAACTTCCTCTAAGTAATACTGAAAAGTAAGAATAATTCAGAGGATCCAATTACATGTCTTGCAAATATTTCCAAGGACTGCTTCTAGGAATTCAGTTGTTTCATACATAAAAGCTACTGAATAATCTTCTGTATATAAAGATAATTGAAAATGAATCTTAATGTGAATGGAATGGGAGAGGGAGCAGGGGATGGGAGGGGTGCAAGTGGGAGGGAAGTTATCGGGGAGGAAGCCATTGTAATCCATAAACTGTACTTTGGAAATTTATATTTACTAAACAAAAATTAATAAAAAAAGCTACTGAATAATCTTGTAATGTACCAGGTTGCTTGGTTCAACAATGAAGCATAATGTGGTTTATTACATTTTTAATCATTAATAGAAGTACTTTTCCTACTCTGTACATCAGAGAAATTTCAAACCTATCAATTGGGAATTGTATTTTGTCTTTTCTTTAATGGACATTAGGACCATTCTTAATAATCATGTTATTATCAGACCTTTAAAAAGAACACAAAAAAGCAAAGGAAAGCAAACCATGAATTGGATATTTTGCTAAGCATTCACTTTGTATAACTATAACTAAAATAGCTGCTCACAGAAAATATCCTAATAACACACTTTCATATTAGAATGGGTTAGTACTTATCCCTGTGTTATCATTTGGCAACTTGCTCATACACCATCACATACAATTTTATCTAGCTATGTCTAACTGTATGTCTGCATTGTAAAATTGTCTCATAAATCAATCCCTCTAATATCTACATTGTGTGTAAGCAACAGTAAGAATCATTTATTGGTGTCAGTGTTGTGGCATAGTGGGTAAAGCTGTCACTTGCAATGCCAACATCTCATATGGGTACCAGTTCAAGTTTTGACTGATCTATTTCCAGACTAACTCCCTGTCAATATGCCTGGTAAAGCCGTGAGAAGATGGCACAAGTTCTTGGGCCTCTGCACCCACGTGGGAGACCCAGAAGCTCCTGGATCCTGGCTTCAGTGTGGCCCAACTCTAGCTATTGCAGCCATCTGGGGGTGAACCAGTGGATGGGAGATTCTCTCTCTCTCTCTCTCTCTCTCTCTAACTCTGCTTTTCAAATAAATAAAACAAATATTTTAAAAAAGAATAGTTTATTTCTAATATGTTAAAGAGGATTTTAGTAATAACCACAGATCATAAAGAAAATATTGTATAGTAATTAAAGTAACAAATTTGGAAACATGGATTTCTACTGATTTTAAATTCAATAGTTTTTTTTTTATTTTTTTAGGTATTTAAGAAAAATTAAAGAAAAGCAAAATTAAATTCTCATGTTTACATTCTTTGGATCTCTTGTAGGAAATTACCAGTGTCATTGGGATTTTGTAGATGACTAGTTATCAGAAAACATAATCATCCGCTGGGAGTATCATAAGATTTTATACTTCAAAGATAAAAGAAAAACAATGTCCAGCACTTTTGCCCCAGGCTCTGTAAACAGGTGTGTTAACTTTTGATAAACATGAATGACCCAATTCATATCATTACATGGAGAGAAATATAAAAAGATGCACTCTCTACCATCCTCTATTCAAAGACTCCACAGCTGTTGGTGTAGTTGACACTCTTCAATAATGAAGATTCCTATCCTCTTTGTTTTGTTTTGTTTTTTTTTTTTGCTGTCTCCACTGATACCAGGTAAAGTGAAATGTTAATTAAGAGGGTGAAATATATTTCTGGAGACTGAAATCTTGATTGATGTCAAAACTGGAGACAAAAGATGACTGAGTTACCAAAAGAGATATTTGTTTAGGCCTAAGAGTGAATCAGAAAAAAAGAACTTGTGATTTTACTCAAATTGAAGGCTCCTGGTGATGCATATCAATGTGGGAGACTAAAAATGTAAAGACTCAAATAATTATGACTGGTTGTCTAGGAAGACAGGCTAGATAGGACATTAATGTATAATCATCTGGATCCTTGAGAAATGATGGCCACAGTGTATATAATATTAACAGTTTGCTTCCACTAATTGAATGGTAGATTGAGCTATATTATTTTATAAGGTTTACTTTATGAATGTTAAATTAAAAATAATGTTTTCAACTGATTTAGGTTCAAAGAATCATTTTAATGTTTCTAATATATCATGTCCAGTTACATAGCAAACAATGTTAATCAGATAATATAATGAATATGAAATTTGTTGCAAAACTGATGCCTGGATTCAGATTTTATTTCTGCAATATATTGGCTATTTAAAAATTTGCAAGATGCAAGAATTTCTGCGGAATCAATATTCACATTTTTGAGTTAATATAGTAATTATATGCACTTCAAATTATAATAAGAATTAGTAATATTTAAATGTGCAAATTATTTAATATAAAGTATAACAGTCTTCTCAAATAATATTATAATTACTTTTACATTGTATTGAAATATCTTAGAAACCAATAATCTCTAAACACCTTATATTAGAAAAACTTTTCTCTTACATTTATTGCAGGACACAGTGGAGGCAGTATTTGCTATGTTGGATTTCACATTTAGACTTTGAGTCTCACTTTGTAAACCTTCATTGTGCACTTTATAGTTAGGTGGGATTAGAAGACAAAGGAAGCCATCTTTTTTTACCTTTTAAAATTTATATAAAGGAAACAAATTTTGTGTGTTCCATATATATGATTTTCAGAATATAATGATACTTTCTAACCTACCTTCCCTCCCTCACTCTTATCCTCTGCTTCTCTTATTTTTCTTTTAATTATTACAATGGCATAGTTTCAATTTACTTTGTAATCACAAATTTTATTCTCTACTAAATAAATAACTCAACGAGCAGTATGTAAAAAAAAAAACCTCAATAGTATAGACAAGAGCTAAAAACAATAATCAAATTTCAAAATGCCAATTTTGCTCACTGAGTACAAAAAAAATGTAAGGAACCCTATCTTGATGGAGATCATGGAAAGAGTTATTCTGACACATTTCAGGCTACTTAAGCAGCCGAAGTATTTTCATGTGTTTGAAAGAATAGTGCAAACACTTGGTATATACTTCCCCAAGAAAATAATTCTTTATCTTAAAAAGTAAAGCAAGCAAACAAAAACTGAACACCTTAAAAATCACCAAAACCAGTCACTTTAGTGTCACCTGCTTTAGAAATACTTTAGAACTTGAATAATTTACTCCTTAAACTCCAGCTCCATCCGTTCACAGCAATAATTAAGACAGGTCCTTGAAGCTTAAGACTATCTTAGTGTAAATTTTTAAAAATTTTAATATTGAAGAGTTTTGGGTAAAGGATACAAATAGTTTTAAGTCTTCAAATGCAAATAAAATTTAATGAATAATAATTATAAGTACTGTTATTACATCATCTAAACTCAGGACAATTAAATTTAGCATTTCTTTTTCTAAAATCAAATAAGAGTTTTCTTATATAGTGAAGACTGTTTTTTTTATTTTACAGTGGAGTTATAGACAGTGAGAGAGAGAGACAGAGAGAAAGGTCTTCCTTCTGTTGGTTTACTCCCCAAATGGCTGCTACGACCGGCACTGCTCCAATCCAAAGCCAGGAGCTAGGTGTTTCTTCCTGGTCCCCCATGCGGGTGCAGGGGCCCAAGCACTTGGGCCATCCTCCACTGCCTTCCCGGGCCACAGCAGAGAGCTGGACTGGAAGAGGAGCAACCGGGACTAGAACCGGTGCCCAAATGGGATGCTGGCGCCGCAGGTGGAGGATTAACCAAGTGAGCCATGGTGCCTGCCCCTCTAGACTGGTATTTAATATAAGTGTATTTGTATAAAAAATGTGTTCCTCATGTCATTTGCTCTGGAAAAAAATCTGAAAAACTCAATGACATTTTCAATATCTTCAGAAACCCAAGAGACATTGTGTATTTGTGTGCATGGTTTTACATAAAAGTTGAAGAATTTGCATTTTTCATGTGCATAAAAATGAATTTTATATGACATAATAGCTATTATCGAGAGAAAAACTACGTGTTGTTTCTCTTACTGGTGGGAAAATGCTAATTTAGAATTCCCACTTAAATAATGCTATTCTTTTTCTCATGCTGGTTCTTGACAGCTGTCAACTTCCGTTATTTCTAAGTTCCAATTAAGTCAACATATATGCTTCACACTCTTCATGTAGGTTTGTAAAATTTAAGGATTCATTTTTAAGTTGGTGAAACAATGTTTTCCCCCTCTGGCATCAAGGGCAATAAATAGCTTATTGCTGGAATATACTAAGAAAAAGACATCATTAATACATACAGTGGAAGAATGATCACACATGGCTTAAAATAAATGGTAAAATATTGATGAAAATATAGGTATAATTTTTCCCTGAATATCTAGTTACACAAAATAACTCAGATATTTTATGTTACTATAACCTCACTGAAGTTATATTCAAAGGGCATTATTATAATAGGTTTTTGATTTTATCAACTCCATTGTGATTTGCTCCTACGTGTTGAGAAACTAAGGAAAGAAGGAAAAACACGGTTCAAATATGTTCTCTACTGATGTCTGATAATTCACTACTATGTTTACTGATTTTACTTTGGGAGTCACTCCATAAGTGGCTGTTTTAAAAATGCGAACATTTGTTGGAGAGGTGAAACATTAAGTTCACATATGAGTTCACTGGTTGCAATATACTCTGATAACGGAGGCTCAAGTTTTTTATACAAGGGAAGACTCCAAAAGAGGGAAACAGCAGGGATTGGCCATTTTACTCTTATTCTCATCATGTGGCTGAAGACAGTCAATTATGACAATACTACTACTCCTAGAAACCCATTCTTCTCTGCCAAAGCTGATTTCTGTGTCTATTCAAACACTACCTGTTATTCTAGAGTCTGGTGGGGTTCTCTGCATGCTTCCTATAAAAGAGAAACCTAAGAACACTCAATTAAGATAGAAGTGTAACCAACAATAACTAATTTAGCCACATTGGGTTCTAAATCCAGAAACGTTCAGAAGTTTAACTTCTTTTGAAGTTGGATATGTCTGGTAATACATCGTGGATACATATGCCGTACCTCATAAAACTGTACACATTACATATTTGCAGTTCTTTCTCTATCAAATGCACTTCAATAAAGTTGGTAATAAAAATTAAACCCAGTAAATTGGTAGCCATAGAACTATTTGAAGTTCATTTTACAAATGCTTTGGATCTAATCATATAAAATTAGAAATTTTCATGGAAAACAAAGCTTTAGCAATTATGGGGCACAACCAAAAGTTGGAGAAAAAATTTACAATGCAGTAAAAACAAAAAAATTCACAAAACTATGATTACTAGAAAAATGTAGAACAAATGAATTTCCAAATCTCAACCTAGAGTGCAAAGCTATATTTGATTTTCATCTCAGCAATTGATTTAAGACTCAATGGTTTATGAGTTTTCTTTTCCTTTTACCAGTGAAATGTGCCATGAAAGACACCTATTTTTGCTTTGTCAACAGAGGCAAATGTAGACTTAAGTGCCAGCATTTTGAAAAACCTGTTGGTTTCTGCACAAAGCTAAATGCCAACTGTTGTATGTAGAAGTCTGAAATAAAAGTCAACATTCTTGAAGAATAAAGCACAGTAAAAATTGTTAATAAATGAAATTGAATTACCAACATTCCTGTGCCTTCTGTGTTCATTTCATTACATGGTATCATCTGAGAATTGGGTGTTCTCCCAAGAAATCTGACCTTACTGGGAGATACACAGAAATGGTCACTTTCCATCATTTTGGTTATCAGTTGCCTACTACTTGGAAGAAGAATGATAGATGACAGAAAGTTTTGCTATTATCAAGAATCTTCAACACAAAAATATCTAAATTATTAGAAGTAAGTTTACAAATGAGAAAGAAGTTGGGAACAACCAAAGTAAAGAAACAAATAGGACCTTCATGAGGTCATGATTCAAGGACCTGATTTTACTGCAAGTGCATCAGCACCAGCCCAACTTTTTGTGTTTGTTCAAAGACTTTTGTGTTTGTTCTCTTGAACAGGAAATTTTAAGAAACAAGACTTTAAAGCAAACAAATAAGGTCTGCGTGTATGGCAATGAAAATAAGCAACTGGAGAGGTCTACTTTAAGCTGAACTTTCCAAGACCAAAAATCTGGAGAACAAGGAAGAAAGAACTTTGTGATCAGTACAAAAATCACTAACACTAAACCTATTCAGAATTTTCTCAATAATTTTAAAACCTTCATAATTTATACTAATAAGTGCTTTCTTTACACACATTAAAACACAGAAATGTGTTTGATACTCACACAATTTCTGTGAGCTAGCTCAATGTCTATGAAATGTGTAAGGAGATTAAACATAAACACAACTTAAGTACAGAGACCCTGAAAACAAATTATCAAATGATCATTTCACAGATAAAATTGTAAAATGTTTATTAAATGAACCTGATTTATTAAATAATTTTAGAGAATTTGTGAGATCATACAGTTATTTAAATAACTATAAGAACTACAAATTGAGCTCTGTTTTATAAACAAACAGGAAACAGAAAGTCTGAACAGTTTCTGACTTTTTAAAACTTTTATTTAATAAATATAAATTTCCAAAGTATAGCTTTGGGATTATGGTGGCTTTTTCCCCCCAATAACTTCCCTCCCTCCCACAAACCTCCCATCTCCCACTCCCTCACCCTTTCCATTCACCTCAAGATTCATTTTCAATTCTCTTTACATACGGAAGATCAATTTAGCATATATTAAGTAAAGCTTTCCACAGTTTGCACCCACACAGAAACACAAAGTCTAAAGTACTGTTTGAGTACTAGTTATAGCATTAATTTGCATTGTACGACATATTAAGGACAGAGATCCTACATGAGGAGTAAGTACACAGTGACTCCCGTTGTTGACTTAACAATTGACACTCTTGTTTATGGCGTCAGTAATCACCCTAGGCTCTTGTCATGAGTTGCTAAGGCTATGGAAGCCTTTTCAGTTTGCCGACTTTCATCTTATTCAGACAGGGTCATAGTCAAAGTGGAAGTTCTCTCCTCCCTTCAGAGAAAGGTACCTCCTTCTTTGATGTCCCATTCTTTCCACTGGGTTCTCAGTCGCAGAGATCTTTCATTTAGGTCTTTTTTTTTTTTTCCCAGAGTGTCTTGGCTTTCATGCCTATATAGTCTCATGGGCTCTTCAGCCAGACCCAAATGCCTTAAGGGCTATTTCTGAGGCCAGAGTGCTGTCCAGGACATCTGCCATTCTATGAGTCTGCTGTGTATCCCACTTCCCATGTTAGATCATTCTCTCCGTTTTTAATCCTATCAGCATTAGCAGACACTAGTCTTGCTTATGTGATCCCTTTTACTCTTAGACCTGTCAATATGATCAATTATGAACTGAAACTGAACACTTTGACTAGTGAGATGGCACTGGTACATGCCACCTTGATGGGATTGAATTGGAATCCCTTGGCACATTTCTAACTCTACCATTTGGGGCAAGACCAATTGAGCATATGCCAAATGGTACATCTCTTCCTTCTCTATTTCCCACTCTTATATTTAACGGAGATCACTTTCCAGATAAATTCCAACACCTAAGAATAATTGTGTGTTAATTACAGAGTTCAACCAATAGTATTAATTAGAACAAAAAAAATACTAAAAGGGATAAAGTATTAAATTGTACATCAACAGTCAGGACAAGGGCTTATCAAGTCACTGTTTCTCATAGTGTCCATTTCACTTCAACAGGTTTCCTTTTTGGTGCTTGGTTAGTTGTCACTGCTCAGAGAGAACATATGATATTTGTCCCTTTGGGACTGGCTTAATTCACTCAGCATGATGTTTTCCAAATTCCTCCATCTTGTTGCAAATGACCGGACTTCACTGTTTTTTTTTTAACTGCTGCATAGTATTCTATAAAGTACATGTCCCATAATTTCTTTATCCAGTATACTGTTGATGGGCATTTGGATGATTCCAGGTCTTAGCTATTGTGAATTGAGCTGCAATAAACATCAAGGTGCAGACAGCTTTTTTGTTTGCCAATTTAAATTCCTTTGGGTAAATTCCAAGGAGTGGGATGGCTGAGTTGAATGGTAAATTCAGGTTTCTGAGGAATCTCCAGACTGACTTCCATAGTGGCTTGACCAGTTTGCATTCCCACCAACAGTGGGTTAGTGTCCCTTTTTCCCCACATCCTCGCCAGCATCTGTTGTTGGTAGATTTCTGAATGTGAGCCATTCTAACCGGGGTGAAGTGAAACCTCATTGTGGTTTTGATTTGCATTTCCCTGATTGCTAGTGACCTTGAACATTTTTTCATGTGCCTGTTGGCCATTTGGATTTCCTCTTTTGAAAAATGTCTATTGAGGTCCTTGGCCCATCTCTTAAGTGGGTTGTTTGTTTTATTTTTGTGGAGTTTCTTGATCTCTTTGTAGATTCTCGTTATTAACTCTTTATCTGTTGCATAGTTCGCAAATATTTTTTCCCATTCTATCGGTTGCCTCTTCACTTTCCTGACTGTTTCTTTTGCAGTATAGAAAGTTCTCAATTTGATGCAATCCCAATAGTTGATTTTGGCTATGACTGCCTGTGCCTACCGGGTCTTTTCCAAGATATTGCCAATGCCAACATCTTGCAGCATTTCTCCAATGTTCTCTAATAACTTGATGGTGTCAGGTCATAGATTTAGGTCTTTAATCCATGTTGAGTGGATTTTTGTGTAAGGTTTAAGGTAGGGGTCTTGCTTCATGCTTCTGCACGTGGAAATCCAGTTTTCCCAACACCATTTATTGAATAGACTGTCCTTGCTCCAGGAATTGGTTTTAGATCCTTGATCAAATATAAGTTGGCTGTAGATGCTTGGGTTGATTTCTGGTGTTTCTATTCTGTTCCATTGGTCTATCCATCTGTTTCTGTACCAGTACCGTGCTGTTTTGATTACAACTGCCCTGTAGTATGTCCTGAAATCTGGTATTGTGATGCCTCTGGCTTTGTTTTTGTTGTACAAGATTCCTTTAGCTATTCGAGGTCTCCTGTGTCTCCATATGAATTTCAGCATCATTTTTTCTAGATCTGAGAACAATGTCTTTGGTATCTTGATTGGTATTGCGTTGAATCTATAAATTGCTTTTGGGAGAATGGACATTTTGATGATATTGATTCTTCCAATCCATGAGCATGGCAGATTTTTCCATTTTTTGGTATCCTCTTCTATTTATTTCTTTAAGATTTTCTAATTTTCATCATAGAGATATTTAACACCCTTGGTTAAGTTTATTCCAAGGTATTTGATTGTATTTGTAGCTATTGTGAATGGGATTGATCTTAGAAGTTCTTTTTCAGCCACGGCATTGCTTGTGTATACAAAGGCTGTTGATTTTTGTGCATTGATTTTATATCCTGCCACTTTGCCAAACTCTTCTATGAGTCCAATAGTCTCTTTTTTTAATTTTTGACAGGCAGAGTGGACAGTGAGAGAGAGAGACAGAGAGAAAGGTCTTCCTTTGTGGTAGGTTCACCCTCCAATGGCCACCGTGGTCAGCGCGCTGTGGCCAGCACACCACGCTGATCCGATGGCAGGAGCCAGGTACTTCTCCTGGTCTCCCATGGGGTGCAGGGCCCAAGCACTTGGGCCATCCTCCACTGCACTCCCTGACCACAGAAGAGAGCTGGCCTGGAAGAGGGGCAACTGGGACAGAATCTGGTGCCCTGACCAGGACTAGAACCCAGTGTGCCGGCCCCGCAAGGCGAAAGATTAGCCTCATGAGCTGCGGCACCCGCCCAATAGTCTCTTAGTAGAGTCCTTTGGATCCCCTAAATAAAGAATCATATCATCTGCAACAAGGGATAGTTTGACTTCTTCCTTCCTTATTTGTATCCCTTTAATTTCTTTTTCTTTCATAATGGCTCTGGCTTAAATTTCCAGAATTATATTGAATAGCAGTGGTGAAAGTGGGCATCCCTGTCTGGTACCAGATCTCGGTGGAAATGTTTTCCCCATTCCATAGGATTCTGACCATGACTTTTCCATAAATTACATTGATTGTATTGAGGAATGTTCCTTCTATACCCAATTTGCTTTGAGTTTTCATCATGAAAGCGTGCTGTATTTAATCACATGCTTTCTTGGCGTCTATTGAGAAAATCATGTGATTTTTCTTCTGCAGTCTGTTAATGTGGTGTATCCCATTGATTGATCTGGGAACATTGAACCATCTCTGCATACCAGGGATAAATCCCACTTGCTCTGGGTGGATGATCTTTCTGATGTGTTGTTGCATTATATTGGCCAGTATTTTATTGAGGATTTTTGCGTCTATGTTCATCAGGGATACTAGTCTGTAATTTTCTTTCAATGCTGCATATTTTTCCAGCTTAGGAATTAAGATGATGCTGGCTTCATAGAAAGAATTTGGGAGGATTCCCTCTTTTTCGATTGTTCTGAATAGTTTGAGAAGAATTGGAGTTAGTTCTTTAAATGTCTGGTAGAATTCAGCAGTGAATTCATCTGGTCCAGGGCTTTTCTTTGTTGGGAGGGCCTTTATTACTGTTTCAATTTCTGTCTCAGTTATGGGTCTGGTTAGGTTTTCTGTGTCTTTCTGGTTCAATTTACTAGGTTGCATGTGTCCAGGAATCTATCCATTTTTGATAGGTTTTCCTGTTTGCTGGCATACAAGTCCTTGTAGTAATTTCTGATGATTCTTTTTATTTCTGTGGTGTCTGTTGTTACATTTCCTTTTTCATCTCTGATTTTATTGATTTGGGTCTTTTCTTTTTTAGTTAGTTGGGCCAATGGGGCGTCAATTTTGTTTATTTTTTCAAAAAAAGCTCTTCCTTTGGCTGATCTTTTGAAATTTTTTTATTCAATCCTGTTAATTTCTTCTCTGATTTTAATTATTTCTCTTCTCCTACTAGTTTTGTGTCTGATTAACTGCAGTTTTTCTAGATCCTTGAGGTGCATTGAAATCTCATTTATTTGGTGCCTTTCCAATTTCTTGATGTAGGCACCTATTGCTATAAATTTTCCTCTTAACACTGCTTTTGCTGTAATCCATAAGTTTCGATATGTTGTGCTGTTATCCTCATTTGCTTCCAGAAAGTTTTTGATTTCTCTTTTGACTTCTTGTATAACCCCCTGTTCATTTAGTAGCATGTTGTTCGGTCTCTATGTGTTTGCATATGCTCTAGGGATTCCTGAGTTGCTAATTTCCAGCTTCATTCCACTGTGGGCTGTAAGCTGCATGGTATGATTCTAATTCTTTTGAATTTACTGAGACTTGCTTTATGGCTTAGTGTGTGGTCAATCCTAGAGAAGGTTCCATGTACTGCTGAGAAGAATGTAAATTCTTCAAGTGTAGAATGAAAAGTTCTGTAGATATCTGTTAGATCCATTTGTGTTATAGTGTAGATTAAATCTACTGTCTCCTTGTTGATCTTCTGTCTGGTTAATCTGTCTATTTCTGAAAGTGGAGTATTGAAGTACCCCAATACTATTGTATTAGAGTCTAAGTCTCCCTTTAAGTCCCCTAACATATCTTTTAAATAAACCGGTGCCCTGTAATTAGGTGCATATACATTTATAATAGTTACATCTTCCTGTTGAATTGATCCCTTAATCATTATACAGTATCCCTCTTTGTCTCTCTTAACAGTTTTTGTGTTAAAGTTTATTTTGTCTGATATTAAGATGGCTATGCCATCTCTTTTTTTGTTTCTGTTGTCAAGGAATATCTTTTTCCAACCTTTCACTTTCAGTCTGCATGCATCTTTGTTGGAAAGATGTGTTGCCTGTAAGCAGCAAATAGATGGGTTTTGTTCCTTAATGCATTCAGCCAGTCTGTGTCTTTTAACTGGAGAGTTGAGCCCATTAACGTTCAATGTGACTATTGATAAGTAGTAACTTTGCCCTGCCATTTTCCCATAGATATTTCTAATATATGCTTGGAGCTTCCTGTTATCTTTACTGGGAGATTTTCTTCCTTTACCTTCTTTCATATTGATGGCTGTGTTTCTGTGTTTCTGAGTGTAGCACATCTTTAAGTATCTTTGCAGAGCTGTACAAGTGGTGACAAATTCTTTCAATTTCTGTTTGCTATGAAAGGTCTTTATTTCACCTTCATTCACAAATGAGAGCTTAGCAGGATATTATATTCTGGGCTGGCAATTTTTCTCTCTTAGCACCTGGGCTATATCTCGCCATTCCCTCCTAGCCTGTAGTGTTTCTGATGAGAAGTCATCTGTGAGTCTAATTGGAGATCCTCTGAGAGTTATCTGGCATTTCTCTCTTGCAAATTTTAGGATCTTTTCTTTATGTTTCACTGTGGTGAGTTTAATTACAACGTGTCATGGTGAGGATCTCTTCTGGTCATGTTTATTAGGGGTTCTGTGGGCTTCCTGTACTTGGATGTCTCTCTCCTTCTCCAAACCCGGAAAGTTCTCTGCTAGTATCTCACTAAAAAGGCCTTCTAATCCTTTCTCTCTCTCCATGCCTTCAGGAACTCCTAGAACCCGAATGTTGGGTTTTTTTAATAGTACCCTGTAGATTCCCAACAATATTTTTTAGATTTCTAATTTCCTCTTCTTTTCTTTGGTTTGACTGTATCCTTTCCTGTTCTCTGTCTTCTAAGTCTGATATTCTCTCTTCTGCTTCACCCATTCTGTTTTTAAGGCTCTCTAATGTGTTTGTCATTTGATCTAATGAGCTCTTCATTTCATTTTGATTTCTCTTCACTATCACACTTTCCTGTTCTACTAGATTCTGCGTTTCATTTTGATTCTTCCTTAAAATTTCATTTTCATGAGAGAGATTTTCAATCCTGTCCAATAAGGATTTCTGTAGTTCAAGGATTTGCTTTTGAAAACTTCTAAATGTTCTTATCATAAATTTTTGAAATCCGTATTTTGCATTTCTTCTATCTCATCATCTTCATAATCTTGGCTTGGGGTGTTTTGTTTATTTGGAGGCGTCATAGTGTCATCGTTGATCTTGTTCCCTCGATTTCTGTGTTTATTGCTTGGCATGGTTAATTCTTTTTCCCTCACTGTGAGGTGTTTTTTTTATATATATATATATATATATATATATATATACTATGTCTGTGTTAAGTGGACTGCCTGCTGTTGGAGGAGCCTTGGAGGCTTGAGATGGGTGTGGCCTGAGAGCTCTGCTTGGTTCTTCAGGGTTACAGGTGTGCAAAAGTAATGCATGGTGAATCTCTGTTTATTTATTTATTCATTTATTTATTTTATTTTATTTTTTATTCAGGAGGTAAGTAATACTGCATGGCTGAGCAGAATGGATGGTATTTAGTTTCAGATCTCTGGCTTCTACCCAAAGAGTCTGTGCAGGCTCCGTTTCTCCTGCGGACTCCCACTGGGTTGCCTAGGCTACTGAATTGTAGCCTTAACTCTCCCCTTTTATTATGTATATCCCAGCTCTTTGTCTCTTGCATGCCTTTGCAAGGTTGGCGGAGAGAGGAACTTGTCTGTATGCCCTCACCTTTTTTTTTTTATTTTTTAATTTTTTTTCCTTTCTCTCCTGTAGTCTGTTGAACTTTCCCGCTTCAAAGCCTGCTTCCCTCTAAAATTCTGTCTGCTGTTTCCCCGCCAATGTCTCTGGTTACTGAGCTCACCTCCGCTTCCAGCGCCGATGTGTGGACTCGGAGCCCTGGGCGTCCCTCCTCTCCCCGCTGGTGTCTGTGTCACATCGACTCCCCTTCCCGCACTGGCCTCAGACTCTGCGGCTCCCGCGGTTCGGCTTCCGTGCGGTGGGCAACCCTGCTCTCCCAGTAGGTCCTCTGAGTCACCGCCACTAGCTCCGGAAGAGTTTCCTCTGCAATTTTTTTTCCTGATCCTTTTTCTGAGGCTACCGTAACTCCGCTTTTATTAAACTAAATTTTCCCGGACTATCGGTGCGTGCCCTCTCTATTCCGCCATCTTCTAAAACTGCCAGTTTCTTTTGCTATTTTTTCTTTTGCAGTTATTTTTCAATGAAAGAACTATGAAATTATGTACAAATTGATTTTTACTCATGAAAGAGTTGGGAATTCATGTTCTAGCAAATGGAAGAGTAAGTTTTTGATTATATGGATAATTTAGTCAAGTTAAATTTAATTTACATGCTAACTTTAGAAGTTGGACGAGTTGTGGACTTTTCTTTTTTGTTTTTATTTGACAGGCAGAGTTATAGAAAGTGAGAGAGAGACAGGGAGAAAGGCCTTCCTTCCATTGGTTCACTCCCCAAATGGCTGCCATGGCCAGAACTACGCCGATCCAAAGCCAGGAGCCGGGTGCTTCCTCCAGGTCTCCCATGTGGGTGCAGGGGCCCAACCACTTGGGCCATTCTCTGCTGCCCTCCATGGCCACAGCAGAGAGCTGGACTGGAAGAGGAGCAACCAGGACTAGTACCCAGCACCCCAACCGGGACTAGAACCTAGGGTGCTGGTGCCACAGGTAGAGGATTAGCCAAGTGAGCCACGGCACCAGCCCAATGGACTTTTCTTTCCTACTGCCTTTATAAAATTCTCAGTTGTGAAAATCAAATTTAGTGTGAATAAAACAAAACATAAGAAAATAATAGAAGTTTGTCTCATAAGCTTATTAACCTAAGTGAGCTATCAAACATGGACATATAGACAAACATGTCTATTCATATTTTATTATATCTGCATTTATTTTCAGATATGGCCTCTTTTATTCAGCTTAATATTTTTTACAGATCTATCTATTCATTCGAAAGGCAGAGTTACACACACACAGAGAAAGAGAGAGAGAGAGAGAGAGAGAACTTCCATCTACTGGATCACTCCCAAAATAGCTATACCAAACGGGCTGGGCCAGGCAGATGAAGCCAGGAACTGGGAGCTTCTTGAAAGTCTCCCACATGGGTTTAGGGCACCAAGGACTTGGAACATCCTCTGCTGCTTTCCCAGGTGTAGTAGCAGAGAGCTGGATTGGAAGTGGAGCAGCCAGGATTCAAACAGATGCTCATAAAGGATATTGGTGCTGCAGGCTGTGGCTTAAACTCACTGTGCCACAGCACTGGGTCCTTAAGCTTAGTATTTACCTGGCCTTCTTCCTCCAGTTCACTGTAGTGGTTTCAATGTCAGAAACTTTGGACAGGACAGAAAATCTCTCTCATGAAAATGAAATCTTAAGGAGGAATCAAAATGAAATGAGGAATTTAGTAGAACATGAAATTGTGATATTGAAGAGAAATCAAACTGAAATGAAGAATTCAATAGATCAAATGACAAACGCATGTGACAGCCTTAAAAACAGATTCAGTGAGATAGAAGAGAGAATATCAGACTTAGAAGACAGAGCACAGGAAAGTATACAGTCAAACCAAAGAAAAGAAGAGGAAATTAGAAATCTACCAGTAAAAGAGCATGGGAAGCTCAAAGCATATACTAGAAAATATCTCTGGGAAAATGGCAGGGCAAAGTCACAATGTATCAATAGTCATATTAAACGTGAATGGCCTGAACTATCCAGTTAGAAGACACCGATTGGCTGACTGGCTTAAGGAACAACACCCAACTATTTGTTGCCTACAAGAAACACATCTCTCTAACAAAGATGCATGCAGACTGAAAGTGAAAGGTTGGAAAAAGATATTCCATGCCAAAAAAAAAAAAAAAAAGCAGGTAGCAGGTGTAGCCATATTAATATCAGACAAAATAAACTTTTTTTTTTTTTTTTGGACAGGCAGAGTGGACAGTGAGAGAGGGACAGAGAGAAAGGTCTTCCTTTGCCGTTGGTTCACCCTCCAATGGCCGCCACAGCTGGCACACTGTGGCCAGCACACCGCGCTGATCCAAAGGCAGGAGCCAGGTGCTTCTCCTGGTCTCCCATGGGGTGCAGGGCCCAAGAACTTGGGCCATCCTCCACTGCACTCCCGGGCCACAGCAGAGAGCTGGCCTGGAAGAGGGCAACCTGGACAGAATCCGGCGCACTGACCGGGACTAGAACCCGGTGTGCCGGTGCCGCAAGGCGGAGGATTAGCCTAGTGAGCCGCGGCGCCAGCCTCAAAATAAACTTTAATACAAAAACTGTTAAGAGAGACAAAGAGGGGCACTATATAATGATTAAGGGTTCAATTCAACAGGAAGGTGTAACTATTATAAATGTATATGCACCTAATTACAGGGCACAGGTCTATTTAAAAGATATGTTAAGGGACTTAAAGGGAGACTTAGATTCCAATACAATAGTACTGGGGGACTTCAATACTCCACTCTCAGAAATAGATAGATCATCCGGACAGAAGATCAACAGGGAAACAGCAGATTTAATCGACACTATTGCCCAAATGGATCTAACAGATATATACAGAACTTTCAATCCTACATCTAAAGACTTTACATTCTTCTCAGCAGCGCATGGAACCTTCTCTAGGATTGATCACATACTAGGTCATAAAGCAAGTCTCAGCAAATTTAAAAGAATTAGAATCATATCATGCAGCTTCTCAGACCACAGTGGAATGAAGCTGGAAATTAGCAACTCAGGAATCCCTAGAGCATATGCAAACACATGGAGACTGAACAACATGCTCCTGAATGAACACTGGGTCATTCAAGAAATCAAAAGAGAAATCAGAAACTTTCTGGAAGTAAATGAGGATAACAACACAACATATCAAAACTTATGGGATACAGCAAAAGCAGTATTGAGAGGCAAGTTTATAGTAATACGGGCCTATACCAAGAAATTGGAAAGACACCAAATAAATGAGCTTTCAGCGCATCTCAAGGACCTAGAAAAACTGCAGCAAACCAGACCCAAATCTAGTAGGAGAAGAGAAATAATTAAAATCAGAGAAGAAATCAACAGGATTGAATCCAAAAAAAATTACAAAAAATCAGCCAAGCGAAGAGCTGGTTTTTTAAAAAAATAAGCAAAATTGACACCCCACTGGCCCAACTAACTAAAAAAAGAAGAGAAAAGACCCAAATCAATAAAATCAGAGATGAAAAAGGAAACATAACAACAGACACCACAGAAATAAAAAGAATCATCAGAAATTACTACAAGGACTTGTATGCCAGCAAACAAGAAAATCTATCAGAAATGGATAGATTCCTGGACACATGCAATCTTCCTAAATTGAACCATGAAGCCATAGAAAACCTAAATAGGCCCATAAGTGAAACAGAAATTGAAACAGTAATAAAGGCCCTCCCAACAAAGAAAAGCCCAGGACCAGATGGATTCACTGCTGAATTCTACCAGACATTTAAAGAAGAACTAACTCCAATTCTTCTCAAACTATTCAGAACAATCAAAAAAGATGGAATCCTCCCAAATTCTTTCTATGAAGCCAGCATCACCTTAATCCCTAAGCCAGAGAAACATGCAGCATGGAAAGAAAATTATAGACCAATATCCCTGATGAACATAGATGCAAAAATCCTCAATAAAATTCTCGCCAATAGAATACAACAACACATCAGAAAGATCATCCACCCAGACCAAGTGGGATTTCTCCCTGGTATGCAGGGATGGTTTAATGTGTGCAAGACAATCAATGTGATACACCACATTAACAGACTGCAGAAGAAAAACCATATGATTATCTCAATAGATGCAGAGAAAGCATTGAATAAATTTCAACACTCTTTCATGATGAAAACTCTAAGCAAATTGGGTATAGAAGGAACATTCCTCAATATAATCAAAGCAATTTATGAAAAACCCATGGCCAGCATCCTATTGAATGAGGAAAAGTTGGAAGCATTTCCACTGAGATCTGGTACCAGACAGGGATGCCCACTCTCACCACTACTATTTAACAGAGTTCTGGAAGTTTTAGCCAGAGCCATCAGACAAGAAAAAGAAATTAAAGGGATACAAATTGAGAAGGAAGAAGTCAAACTATCCCTCTTTGCAGACGATATGATTCTTTACCTAGAGGATGCAAAGAACTCTACTAAGAGACTATTAGAACTCATAGAGGAGTTTGGCAAAGTGGCAGGATATAAAATCAATGCACAAAAATCAACAGCCATTGTATACACAAGCAATGCCGTGGCTGAGAAAGAACTGCTAAGATCAATTCCATTCACAATAGCTACAAAAACAATCAAATACCTTGAAATAAACTTAACCAAGGGTGTTAAATATCTCTATGATGAGAATTACAAAATCTTAAAGAAAGAAATAGAAGAGGATACCAAAAAATGGAAAAATCTGCCATGCTCATGGATTGGAAGAATCAACATCATCAAAATGTCCATTCTCCCAAAAGCAATTTATAGATTCAACGCAATACCAATCAAGATACCAAAGACATTCTTCTCAGATCTAGAAAAAATGATGCTGAAAGTCATATGGAGACACAGGAGACCTCGAATAGCTAAAGGAATCTTGTACAACAAAAACAAAGCCAGAGGCATCACAATACCAGATTTCAGGACATACTACAGGGCAGTTGTAATCAAAACAGCACGGTACTGGTACAGAAACAGATGGATAGACCAATGGAACAGAATAGAAACACCAGAAATCAACCCAAGCATCTACAGCCAACTTATATTTGATCAAGGATCTAAAACCAATTCCTGGAGCAAGGACAGTCTATTCAATAAATGGTGTTGGGAAAACTGGATTTCCACGTGCAGAAGCATGAAGCAAGACCCCTACCTTAAACCTTACACAAAAATCCACTCAACATGGATTAAAGACCTAAATCTATGACCTGACACCATCAAGTTACTAGAGAACATTGGAGAAACCCTTCAAGATATTGGCACAGGTAAAGAATTTCTGGAAAAGACCCGGTAGGCACAGGCAGTCATAGCCAAAATCAACTATTGGGATTGCATCAAATTGAGAACTTTCTATACTGCAAAAGAAATAGTTAGGAGAGTGAAGAGACAACCAACAGAATGGGAAAAAATATATGCAAACTATGCAACAGATAAAGAGTTAATAACGAGAATCTACAAAGAGATCAAGAAACCCCACAAAAACAAAACAAACAACCCACTTAAGAGATGGGCCAAGGACCTCAATAGACATTTTTCAAAAGAGGAAATCCAAATGGCCAACAGGCACATGAAAAAATGTTCAAGGTCACTAGCAATCAGGGAAATGCAAATCAAAACCACAATGAGGTTTCACTTCACCCCGGTTAGAATGGCTCACATTCAGAAATCTACCAACAACAGATGCTGGCGAGGATGTGGGGAAAAAGGGACACTAACCCACTGTTGGTGGGAATGCAAACTGGTCAAGCCACTATGGAAGTCAGTCTGGAGATTCCTCAGAAACCTGAATATAACCCTACCATTCAACTCAGCCATCCCACTCCTTGGAATTTACCCAAAGGAATTTAAATTGGCAAACAAAAAAGCGGTCTGCACCCTAAGGTTTATTGCAGCACAATTCACAATAGCTAAGACCTGGAATCATCCAAATGCCCATCAACAGTAGACTGGATAAAGAAATTATGGGATATGTACTCTTTAGAATACTATACCGCAGTAAAAAACAACGAAATCCAGTCATTTGCAACAAAATGGAGGAATCTGGAACACATCATGCTGAGTGAAATAAGCCAGTCCCAAAGGGACAAATACCATATGTTCTCCCTGATCGGTGACAACTGACTGAACACCAAAAAGGAAACCTGTTGAAGTGAAATAGACACTATGAGAAACGGTGACTTGATCAGCATAGCCCTGACTGTTAATGAACAACTTAATACATTATCCCTCTTAGTAGTTTTTTTTTGTCTGTTCTACTTAATATGACTGGTTTAATTCTGTAATTAATACACAGTTATTCTTAAGTGTTGAAATCTAACTGAAATGTGATCCCTGTTAAACCTAAGAGTGGGAATAAAAGAGGGAAGAGATTTACAATTTGGGACATGCTCAAGCTGACTTGCCCCAAATGGTAGAGTTAGAAACATACCAGGGGACTCCAATTCAATCCCATCAAGGTGGCATGTACCAATGCCATCTCACTAGTCCAAGTGATCAATTTCAGTTCACAATTGATCATAATGAAAGGACTAAGAGTCAAAGGGAGCACATAAACAAGTCTAGTACCTGCTAATACTAACTGATAGAATAAATAAAGGGGAGAGTGAGCCAACATGGGAAGTGAGATACTCAGCAGACTCATAGAATGGTGGATGTCCTAAACAGCACTCTGGCCTCAGAATCAGCCCTAAAGGCATTCAGATCTGGCTGAAAAGCCCATGAGAGTATTTCAGGCATGGAAAGCCAAGACACTCTGGCAAAAAAAAAAAAAAAAAAAAAAAAAAAAAAAAAAAACACCTAAATGAAAGATCTCTGTGAGTGAGATCCCAGTGGAAAGAACAGGTCTTCAAAGAAGGAGGTACCTTTCTCTGAAGGGAGGAGAGAACCTCCACTTTGACTATGACCTTGTCTAAACAAGATAAGAGTCGGAGAACTCAAGGGGCTTCCATAGCCTTGGAAACTCATGACTGGAGCCTAGGGAGATTACTGATGCCATAAACAGGAGTGTCAATTGGTAAAGTGAACAACAGGAGTCACTGTGCACTTACTCCTCATGTAGGATCTCTGTCCTTAATGTGCTGTACATTGAGGCTTAATGCTATGATGAGTACTCAAACAGTATATTTCACTTTGTGTTTTTATGGGGGTGCAAACTGTTGAAATATTTACTTAATGTATACTAAACTGATCTTCTGTTAAAAAAAAAAAGAAGAAATTATCAATTCCAACTTGACTCTCACTGGGATTAAACATGACAATAGGTCTGATCTGATTTCATCATCATTTAAAAAATCATCTATCATTTTTCACTTTATATTTCTGTGTGGGAGCAAACTGTTGAAATCTTTACTTAATGTATGCTAAACTGATCTTCTTTATATAAAGAGAATCGAAAATGAAAAAAAAAGAAACTGGCAGTTTTAGGGTTCAAAGAGCATAAGAAATTATATTATGACATGAAATAATCTATTTTCCCATAAATACATGCACCAATATGTCTATATACATGTGCCTGCAGATAAATAGATACCAGAAATTATTATTAATCCAATCTATGGAAAATGTTTTGTAAGTTTTTTCTCACCAACTTCTTCTCACTAGCTTCCTACTGGATCATAGCAAACCCTAGCATAGATAGGTTTATAAAATGTTCACAAACTTGATAATTCGTAGTATCGTATACAATGCAGAACGTATGAAAGTTGTTAGTAGTCAGCTTTTCATTAATAAATTGAGATGCCTGAGACTCTGCCAGTTATAAGGGAAAGCTGTTTATTTTGGCTCATAATTTTGTAGGCTGAAAGTCCAAGAACAGGAAGGTCCACTGATTCGGCCTCTGGTAAGGACCTAGTAGAGGGTAGCATCATGGAAAAGTGAGAGAGCAATTCACAAAACAATAATCAAAGTGAAGGGAGGCACCAGGTTTGCTCTTTTTATGACAACATCCTCTCTCCGTGTTTCTCTCTTTCTCCTCTCTCTCTCTCTCTCTGTGTGTGTGTTTGTATGTGTGTGTGTGTATGTCTCCCTCCCAACAACAATTTTTATTGCAAGAACTAATTCAGGGTCCCATGACAACTACTGTAATCTGTGGCCAAAGGGCAGGGCCACCTACGGCCTAAGGTGTTTTCACTAATCTCTATCTCTTAAGGGTCCAATCACTATCAGTTCACCATAGTGAACTCAAAGCCGCCAATACATGAACCCTTGGGAAACAAGCAACATTCAAACCATAGCAAAAGTCAAATAAATGTTGCTTTCCTCATCCACATCATGAAATAATTCATATGTGCTGGAGTCTATCAATATTAGCAATCTTCTCCTACTCGTCAGCAAGGAATGGTATTTTGCAGCTCTGTTGTCAGAG
The DNA here is from genome assembly GCF_964237555.1 of Oryctolagus cuniculus. Lineage (NCBI taxonomy): Eukaryota > Metazoa > Chordata > Mammalia > Lagomorpha > Leporidae > Oryctolagus > Oryctolagus cuniculus. Next base: position 120,365,201 of record NC_091436.1, read on the forward strand.
CTAAGCAAATCATCATGAGGCTGAAAAAAGGAACAGTGGCCCAGGTAGCCACCACTTAGGTGAAGAATTGACCTTCTAGCTATGGAACCAGGAACTTAATGATACCTGGTTAGGAATTCATCTACTTAACTCCAACAGCTTCTGGAGATGTTATGAGTTCTAATTGTGACCAGAGTGATTACGATGGTAATGATTCTTTCCTCCAGTCAACTGGCCCTATCTCTGTTTATTCAGTTGAAATTTTATTTTCTCTGTATCTTATTTTCATCCCTTGCTGTTAGAAATTCCAGTTCAGCCTCCAAATTAATCAGCTTTTTACTACTTTACCTAAAACATTGGGAGGGAAGAAGATTCATTTTAGCTTGCAGTTTAGAGGTTCACAGTCCAAGATCAGGTGGCTGCCCATTAGTCTGATTTCTGGTGGAAGCTGTCAACAGTAGGGGAAGTACAGAGGAGTAATCACATGGCATCCAGGAAGAAGAGAGACACAGGGAGCACACTGTTCTGTTCTCTTTATGGTCTTTGTAAGGTGATCATGATTCAATCATGAGTTCTATCTTGGCAGCCTAATCCAATCCAATCTTTTCCCAAAGGCTCCTGTTTCAGAAGCCATACACACATCAAGCCTCTAACCTAATCTATCAATCAGTTAGCATTAGTGTATTAGCCATTACCACAAGACTATAATGATAAAACATTTGCATGAATAGAGGAGCCAAAATCTAATTAATAGCATAAGGAATTGAAATTTTAGTCTCAGAAAGTCTTATCTCTCAGAAAGTCTCAAGGATCATTTTGTATATCCTTTGTATATACAGTCTTGATTAATTTTTAATGTCAATTAGTCCTAAGAAAAAGGAATAACAAAATTACTTGTACATCCTATAAACTCATTCATAGGCCACAATTGTATACACAGGATGAATAAAAGAAACAGGGCAAATGAAACAAATCTCCATTATGCTAATTTATTAAGTTATTAAATGACTAATTTGACAATTCAGAAGCTGGGAAAACCAGAATCTTATATATAAAGACTACTCTTCTTGGCACATGAGGGAAACTTAAAAATAAATGAAAGTTATTCACGGAATTTGGAGGGAGGAGAAGGCAATAGTTAAATCCTTCTTCTACGTAAATGCTAACTCAGTAATTCCTAGGTTTTAACTACTTTTGGAAATACACATATAAACTACAATATTCTCACTTTCTCTTTTTCTTGGTTTCCATTTAACCACATTCCCACTTTCATAATAAAATTTTAAACTGCAGTTATGCATCAAAATATGATTTTAAGCTTCATACTTGCTACATTAAAAGAGACAATATTGTATCACTCAGTTTTCTAACTTTGAAATTGAACTTTAAAATTTCTACTTAATATAGGTTACATTCGGTTTTATTAACTTAAGACGCTGAAGTACTGTTAACTACCACAAAACTAAACAGATTCTTCCAAAATTCTCCATTTAAGAGTTGCGGTGATAATGAATTACAGACTTTCCTATGACTCAGAGAGATATAAAATGAGCCCCTCATTTCACAGACTGTGGGAGAAAAAAGAAAAGCCATCAAGGTTGGAATATTCAGATACTTTGGTGTCGCTTGCCCAGGAGGGAATTTTCTATATGACAACACTTAAGTTATGAGTCTTATTTTGGATGTTTTTCTTTGGGTATTTTTCTCTTAGTGACTAATAAGGTAGAAGTTTGTCTGAGGAAAGAGGTTTTCCTAGAAGCAGGTAAATCAGAAAGTTAGGCAAAGATTCATAATGATGAATTCCTCCTCTTGTGGGATCACATTGCCTAAATTTGAATTTCATCTTGACTGTTTTTAGATATGAGGTTTGAACATAAACCATCAACTCTCTAAGCCTCAATGTATAACATATAAATAGGACTTAACTACTTATTTGACATAAGTTTGATTTGAGATAACCCAAGTATAATTCATATGCATCATCTGATATATAATAATAATTATCAGTGATGCTAAAAATAATATTGGGAATCATTATTACTATAATAATGTCTATAATACTATAATTATTTACATTATATTACATTTTATTATTTTAATTATATGTATATGTGTGTGTGTCTGGTGAAGTCAAATTGTAATAATAAGAAATCTATTTGCCTGTAGAATGTGAAAAAGAGTAAAATATCTTCAAATGTGGATAGGATTGAGAAGATTCAAGAAAGAATTTCTAAAGGAAGTAGACAGCCCTGAAGCAATTCAACCTTTCAGTTTCTGCTTTGTTCTTTGTCTATGCCCTCTGGGTAAAAAGAGAAAGTAGGACTAGTCTGAGCTGGTCAGATGATCCAGAATCATTAGACAACTTGACATAAGAAGTCCATGGGTTCTATAATAAGACCAAGATAACTTGATGGTAAAATTCAAAGCCATGGAACTTAAACTACAGTGCACAAGATGCTTCCCAAATCATAATTAATCTGCCTCTTAGAGAAGGAAAAAAGCTTAACACAAAAAGATGAATTAAAGTAATATCCGTATGTACATATAAAAACCTCTAAGTTAAAAAGTACTTCTACAAAGCTAAATCTTCAGAAAATGAAAATATCATAAAAACATCTCATACACACACACACACACAAACACACGCACAAACACACCTCCCAGTCATATCTCCAACTACTAATCCAATAACATGAGGTGGAATCCCAAATCTATTGCTCTAATTTTTGCTTATTTCCTTAGTTCAAGATGTAAGTATACCTCTTGGATATCTGTTTAAAAATTCTGTGGCTTTCTTAAACTCAATCCTGTCAGCAAAATTCCGTCTTTTCTCTTTGTTTCTTTTTCATAAATTGATGTCTTCTATATTGTTTATGATCACTTTTAACATTATATTCCCAATAAAGAATATATCTCTATTATCTTTGTCCTCCAAAAGAATATCTATTCCAGTTCATAAATAGCTCTTGGAATTTTTCTTTCCATTCTTACTGACACTGTATAGGTTAAGCTTTCAGTGTTTGCTTTAACTTTCCCACATCTATGTAAAATTGCTTACAATAATTCCTACTTTTAAGGCTAGTTCTTTCCCAAGTGATAGAAAAATATCAATTATGAAACAAACAATCACATGTAAAGGTTCTGATAAGCACTAAGTGCCACTACAATGATTAATGGAAGGGAGGAGAGATTATATTAGGGCTGTAACATATTAATTAGTATGACAGGTGCTAAAATAGCATAAGTCCTGTGAGGCACTTCTTTAATTTTACCCTATATTCTCAGTCCTTCCAGCATAGGTCAAGTAAAAGCAAGTTAGAGTTACCGGTTTTCTCAACCCACCAATATTCCTGGATTATGGCTAAATTCACAGAGATCCATTGGAAATTCCTCTCCTGATAAAAATTAAGAAACATGATGATGACACATTCAAAACACTATTATTTCACCTCTTTATCACAGTTCTTTTCATCGGAATTCCAGAAATTGCAATACCTTCTCTTTAGGATTTTCACCTCTTTCATCCACTCATGTTTTTCATGAAAAATGAAATGAAGTTTCAATAAAAATGATTAGAATATGGCTAGATTTTGAATGTGGATGTATTACCATTCATTGCTGAATCTCACTGGCTCAGGTCTCACTTGCTTTCAAACGGAATCTCAGTAGCCACAGTTAGGACTCCATGAGAATGTGGAAACTTCAGAAGTGATGTGATATTTGCATCTGGAAGAAGTGCTTTCTTATTCTTCGTCCTAGTCAGTCTGTCACTGTTTCTCCTTGCATCAGTGCTGCTGTACTCCTCACAAGTTTTGCCAATAGACAAGGCACTTCCTGTCGGAGGCCTCAGGGAAGCTGCCATCTCTCCTGTAGGAAAGTAACTGGACTCTTTTGCTCTTTTGCGTTTTCTCTCACTCTCTCACCTAAAACCCATACTTGTGATTTGGTCTCAAGCAGTGGTTATTCAGACCACAGGTAACAAAGCTGAATATTAGTTTCTTCAATTAATCAATGTACTTCCTCAGGAACTTGACTTACCCTTTCCAAATCATCAAGTTGAACAGTCTGATTGAAATTGTCGAATCTTTTCTTCCTCATGGCACAGCTGTATTCTTGTTTGAGAAAAACTAAAATATTTGTATGTATATAGTTTATCTAAAGAGATAGATCTACAGGCTTACACAGTCTACTAGTCATTCAAAAGGCTAAAGTCAAAATTACATTTTCACCTAAGTAGCATGCTCCTCTTTAATACATCTTGGAAAAAAAAAGTGGCATCTTTTTTTCTCTAAAATTTTATTCTCTCCTAATTCAGGTACTAGCTTTCCTAGAATAACACTGACTTTTTGGACTCAGAATGGAAAATTACTAAAATAGTGTCATCTATCACAAGGTGACAGGCACTTCTTGCTGGAGAATGTGAAAAAACTTCCTCTGTTTTGGAAACTGAGCATGTTGAGAGTTATGTGGAGGTATGCAGGCCAGTGTTAAATTCAAGCTACCCAAGATAGTACTGGCAGAAGAGGGGGAGAAGATTAATTTAAGTCTGTACTATCAACCTCTAGTTGTGGAATATTTTGAAACCATCATAAGTTAAATGATAAATTATATATTACAATGAAATCCTATGTAGCAATGAGAATGATCTTCAACTACTCATCATGATTGTTTTCAATATTATTATTATATTGTGTATATTTATGTTTAATGGTGAGTTTCATGGAATATTGCATAAAAGAATTTTTACACAAAAGAACTTATCACATACAAAATTTTCATAACATTCATTATTATTAATAGTCAATATCTCAATTATCACTAGTCAAAATCGGCTCTACAACAATATGGATTAGGTAAGTACCATAATATACATGCTATCATTTTTGTAAAGGCAAATCTGGTGTGTGCTGTAAGAAATGAAAATGATGACTGGCAGAGATATGAGTGAGACTGACATGTTCCATTTCTGAATCTGGAGGGTGGCTGCATAGGTGAAAAAAAAATTATACATTTACTATGTGTGTAAGTTTTCATGTATATATTATACTTTAATTAACATTTTAAAATATATATGGAATGAAATGAAAAAGCCCTTTTTCATCAGACATAAATGAAACACAATCTTCTTCAGAGCAAACACTATGAATATTATTATGCCTACTCTTCTAGACATTTTTATATGAATTAAAGTAATATCTTTAATTCAGATGCATATTACAACTGGTAATAGACTCACACCAAAAAATATATACCTCTCTTTCAACTCTTAAATCAATGAATTAATGTTGGTACCTTGAAATTAACCAGGGTGGGAATATTCACATGACAGAAAACAGAATAGTGCTAGGAACCAGAGTTTTTCTTTTTCCCTGAGAGTAGGTTAACGACTTCTGAATTTTTACTATTGCAAAAGATGATGCACTAAACATCAATAACATGCAACTTTAGTATTGCTATAGTATTACTATACTGTTTCCTGTTATTCAAAGTTACTGACCAGAAGTCTAATGTCCAATTATCAATATTTATAGAAATTTTTCTCTTGCCCACTCTCTCATCCTCTTTCACTTTGAAATTTTCTTGACATTATTTGGATTTCTAAATTTTACCACTATCTCTATAAGTAGGATTAAACATCTTGTTGAATAATTTCATAGGTCAACATCCTGATGAGAAGTTATTGAAACAGATTTCCCAAATGCCCAGGAATGACAAGAGTTGTCAACTCATCTACTTAACTCTTCTCTCAATGAAAAAATAGATCTGAAGAATTTTGAGCATCTCTAGGGCCAAGTGCTTGAAAAAATTAAGATTACATAGGGGTTAAGGTTGTGAAAAAGTAATATTGCCAAGAAAGTAGAAAAAGCAGTACTTATTTATAATTAAATCATGGTGCTGCTGTTGATTAGCTGATTATTTAACTTGCACTAAATAGCATAATATCAAATAGTCTTAGTTTCCTCAACTGAGACATGAAAATATTTGCTTTTTCATTATAGTTTGTTATTGGGAATAAATAGCCTCTGTGTATGAATAAACTATCTTAATGTTTAGAAAATGATATGTACCAAAAATATTAGTTTCTACCTTATTCTTTTCCTTCTTTAAGACCTAAAATATTGTCCTATATTCCACTGAGGGCTACAGATCAAACTGTGTTCTTTTGTCTCCATAATCCCCGTTTTATTCACAACTGTTTGGAACTAGGAGTATCCAGTACTATATAAAGAAGTAGCCCTCGAGGCCAACACTGTGGCTCAATGGTTAATCCTCCACTTGTAGTGCTGGCATCCCATATGGATGCTGGTTCTAGTCCCAGCTGCACCACTTCAATCCAGCTCTCTGTCATGGCCTGGGAAAGCAGTAGAAGATGGCCCAAGTCCTTGAGCCCCTGCACCCGCATGGGAGAACCAGAAGAATCTCCTGGCTTCGGATCAGCACAGCTCTGGCTGTTGCAGCTATTTAGGGAGTGAACTAGTGGGTGGAAGACCTCTCTCTGTCTCTCCCTCTCACTATAACTCTACCTCTCAAATAAGTAATAAATAAAATCTTTAAAAAAGAAAAAGAAATAGCACTCAATTCTAGTAATTTGCTCCTATTACTTAAATGTTCTATTATATTAAACATGTTAAACCATATTAACTATTTTTTCTGTTGTATTAAAAATGTCAAATACTGTCTCTGTATCCCAGACCCCTTGTCTCTAAAATGAGTAGGTTGCCTACATAACGTGTTTGCCTAACCCAAAATATTTACCAGTTTTAAAAATATGTGACATTGTAGAGCAAATTCTCCCACCTACTCATGTAAGTGCAAAAAGTAAGAGTGGGGATAAGAAGGTGCAGTAGTTTAAACCGAAGTGGAGTGGCTTATCCTTTTCCAAAACAAAGTAAAACAACCACTAATAAAAATGACAGTGGTTGTATAGTAGAGAGTACTGTTTTTTTTAGGCTCCTTAATGGACTCACAGTAGGAAGGTTTAAATTGAGTGATTTTAAGGGCAGAAACGAGAATGAATTTGAGAACTAATATAACAGCCATCATTGAATGAATTATTGCTGTGCCAAGAACTGTGTCTAAAAACTTCATTTAGTCCTCAACATGCACTTGGTTCTATTATTATCTCCCACAAATATGGATACTGAAGCTAAATGAAATTAATAATTTCACCATATAACTAAGAAATGACAAAATTCAGAGCAAAATCTATGTCTAGATGTTTGCAGTAAACTACCAGAGAGAGAAAGAAGAAAAAATTTTAAAAAGTGGGGGGAGGGTGATAAGGTAAACCCTTTAAGAAGCTGTGTCTATAAATCTTTGTATACTTATAATACCAGATAAAATGTGATGTAGATTAAGCACTCAAGAAGTAGTTTTAGATTGCCTATTTGTAATATACACACACACACTCACAAGCTCAAAAGAAAAGTCAAGTAATATTTAACTAATTTTAACTATAAAATAATGAGTCTGACAGCAGTCACAGAACTCATTTTAGAGATCCAAATGTTCTAGTATGCTTAGTTCAATGGCAGTACAAAATGCATCTTTAGTTTTTGGCATATAAATAGGTTAATCAGGAACAGACAGTTCACTGTGGGGAGTCAATGGTCCAATTGTCATGCTCATGCACTTTCCAAATGTCATGTAAGATTAGAAGATGGTGTACTGTTCTTTCTAGCCCATGTCCCCATTTGATGCTTGAATTCTTCCTGACATATTTCCACAAATAGTAACCCTTTCTATTCTTCAATGATCACAGCCTCAGCAAATTTAGAATTAAGAACAACAAATTCCAGTTTTAGATTTCCAGATCATCTTCTTGATGATCAGCCCTGAAACTTTTCCATGTGATGTCTGATTTGGTTCTATATTTTGAGGCAATATTTAACTGATTTTATTCCATCTCCAATGTCCAATCTTTGAATTTCTGAAGACATTTCTGCAATTTCCCATTACATACTTTGTTTCTTTTCCTAAACATTCTCATATACTCTCTTATATGATGTAATTTTACATCCTATGTCATTGAGTGCCTGCCACCTACAAAACTGCTCCAGGATTTCATTTTCTTTCCTAGAACTAAACTCAATATTCTGGGGTGAGAGTAGCATTTGATGAGTGGCAAAGCCTTCCCTTTGTGTGGAATTATTTTTGTTTCTGCCTGCAGATTAACTTATCTTTTAGAGTTATTTATTTTTTTATTTGAAAGGCAGGGTTAGAGAGAGACAGTGAGAGTGATCTTCCATCAGCTGGTTCACTCACTCCCCAAATGACCACAACAGTTGAAGTTGGGCCCCACCAAAGCTAGGAATCAGGAGTTTCCTCTGCATCTCCCACATCGGTGCAGGGGCCCAAACTCTTGGGCAATTCTCTACTCCTTTCCTAACTGCATTAGCAGGGAGCTGGATCAGAAGTGGAGCAGCCAGGACTCAAACCAGTGCCCATTTGGGTTGTTAGCACTGCAGGTAGTGGCTTAACATGCTGTGCCACAGCGCCGGCCCCAAGTTTAACTTACTACTATGATGAAAATCATGTTCCAGTTAGGGATATCTAACTATCTCACTTTCTCTAGGTTAGCAAAGCTCATTTTCTTTTCTCATTTTTCTTTTCGACAAGATTTGATTTACAGAGCACAGAATTAAGACAAACTGGCACTACCTCTTCTTAAGGCTGCACTGTTTCAGAATAAACTATACACTTCTATATTTTGTGAATGTTTTCTGATCTTATTCAAACATACTTACTGGCAATAATACATGCATATTACAACCTGAAATATTTGAAAACTTTGCATGTTTTTAAGAGGCTTATTTTTCTTATGTTCAGAAAAGCTTATTAACTTAGATCCTTGCCACCTACCACTATCCGGCAGTTACAATACTGAGAAGTTTCCAAACATTCCACTAATGGGAATCATTTCGTGTATGAGGGTAACTGATAGCTTTTTTTAAATTATTATTTGACAGGTAGAGTTATAGACAGTGTGTGAGAGAGAGAGTGAGAGGGAGAGAGAGAGAGAGAAAGGTCTTCCTTCCATTGGTTCACTCCCCAGATGGCCGCTACGGCCGGCGCTGTGCTGATCCGAAGCCAGGAGTCAGGTGCTTCTTCCTGGTCTCCCACTCGGGTGCAGGGGCCCAAGCACTTGGGCCATCTTCTACTACTTTCTACTCTCAGGCCATAGCAGAGAGCTGGACTGGAAGAGGAGCAACTGGGACTAGAACCCGGCACCCATATGGGATGCTGGAGCGCAGGCGGAGGATTAACCAAGTGAGCCACGGCACAGACCCCGCTGATTGCTTTGAATAAAGTATTATCATTCAGGGATCTGTCTTCTATCAGATTTGAGCTCCCTTCCTTTATTGCTTCCCACTTCCTCTCTTCCTTTGCGGTTTCTTAGAATTTGTGTAGTTATCAATATTGCCCAAGATGGAAAGAAGGCAATGCTGGTATGGAGCAGAGGGCCTCTGTATGTGTAACTGGTTTCATTCAGGGAAGGCAGGAAGGCAACTTCTCTTCCTTGGTCTGAATTTAGTAAAGAAATAGGATGAGTGTGTTTGGTGAGTCATCTCCAATCTACATCGAAGGTTTACCTGTGTGTACGCATTACACTGCACTGTAGTAGAAATTAAATCACATATATTTTACAGCTTCTTTAAAATAATGTTGACTTGTTTTTTTAATTTTTCTACCAGCATAATTTAGGAGTCAACCTCTATGGAAGTTATCTTTCCTTTTCTTTGTTCATTATTCTCTGTGTCCACCTGGATTTCACATGCCTAGCTCTCTTGTGGTAAAGATAAAACAAAATATAACACAAAGAATCACACAAAAGATATAGAGGAAAGCTATAAAACTGAAAGTACTCTGTATATTTTCATTCATTTATAAGAGAAAGGGTTGCAAAAGCTTCCGTGTTTCTCTTAGGTAATGTTTTATGTTTTTCCAACTCTTCTTTTATGAAGGGAGAGAAGGAGAATGTGGGATGGAGATTGATGAAACAGAGGCTGATATTTAAGGAATTATCTCCCACACTATGTGGGTAACCCTTAAAAAAGAAGCTATTTAGTCATTCTTATCCTCAATTTTCTTTTTTGTGAAACAAAGAGTTAAATCAAGTATCTGGATAGCTCCTTCGACTTCATTTGTATGATTCTGAGAAAACCCTCCCTGAACAATTTGACATTAAACATTTTAATCTCTAAGGATTCTGGGATGTGTTTCCAAGAATGTCTGGATGAACAAACACCAGATAACTGGTTCATGTGCTGATGCCTCTTTGCTTCTAGAAAATTAATGTCAGGGACTGTTTCCTAGAGAACAACTCCATGAAGAGTAAATTGAATTTCCCCTTGCCTCTTACCTCTTACTCATCTAAATTATAGCCACAAAAGTACACAGGCTGAGAAAGACCTGGGTATATCCATTTGTCAAGATTTGTTGATTTAAATTATGTTTATTTGTCCTGAAGTTTGCTTCGTATTTTTAAGACATAAACAGAAATGGATTAGTAAAATTTTAGTCAAATCATTGAAATAAGGCTAAGTGAAACACTGCATTTTTTTATTTGTGAGCCATACCCCAGTATGGGGATTTAGATTTATTATTGTCAAGGGTGTTACTGCTTATACTTGAAAAAAAAAAAATAAAGGTTGCTTTGGTTATACCAGTTGAACTGTTCATTCCTCCTAAAGATCAATGGCTTTCTCAAGTTACCCAAACAGGATATCATTCACATACTTATCAAGTTAAAATGTTTTGTCTAGGGGCCAGCACCATGGCTCACTTGGTTAATCCTGCACCTGCAGCGCTGGCATCCTATATAGGCACTGGATTCTAGTCCCAGTTGCTCCTCTTCCAGTCCAGCTCTCTGCTATGGCCCAGGAGGGCAGTGGAGGACGGCCCAAGTGCTTGGGCCCCTGCACTCGCATGGGAGACCAGGAAGAAGCACCTGGCTCCTGGCTTCAGAACAGCGCAGAGTCGGCTGTGGCAGCCATTTGGGGAGTGAACCAACGGAAGGAAGACCTTTCTTTCTGTCTCTCTCTCTCACTGTCTATAACTCTACCTGTCAAATAAATTAAAAAAAAAATGTTTTGTCTAGCCCAATGGAGTGGACTAAATTACTCAAGGCCAAGGATTTTATTGTTCACCTTATCATCTCCCTGTGGGGAGCAACTCGGACTAGACTGTTACTGGAATTAAGACTTATTCTATGCATCTGCTCTCCCACAATATGGCGCTGGGAGAGGAGGAAACAGCTTCTACACAGCTGCCTCTCACCAACTTGACAAGCTGCAGGACCTGCTCCTGATTGGAGGAGAGCAGCGTACTCGGCGTGTGGGTAGCAGAGTTGGGATTGGTGGAAGAGGACTATAAAGGAGGAGAGAGACAACATGCACCAGGAACATCTAAGGGGAACACCTGAGCAGCCCCCGAGAGAGCCGGCCGGCGGTGTGCCGCTCCCCCGCGGAAGTGGGGAAAGTGGCAGGGGGAACTGCCCTTCCACGGAGGTGGAAGGGACGGTAGCCAACCCGGGAAGAACCAGCAGCAAACCCGGGGAGGGCTGAGCAGACAAAAGAACAGCGCAGGGTCCTGTGTCGTTCCTCCGCGAAGAGGGGGAGCGACATAATGGTGCCGTGACTCGGATAGGAAACCTAGGCAGGGTTGTGTCGTTCCTCCACGAAGAGGGGGAGCGACATCTCCCAAGGGTCTTTTACATCTCTCTAGGCATGGTTGCTGAATTTTATAAAGACTCATCATTCTCAAATACAAGATCACTTAATTAATCAAAAATTAAAAACATTAATTTCAGCATTTCATACTGTAACTGAGATAAAATTTAAAAATATATCTGGGTTTTGTATTTTAAACATATTAACTAATTCAGCTAATGAACTAATGCTGATGTAATTGAGTATCCACCAAGTTCATAGTGCTAAGGTGAAATAAAACATGTAATGTTTTCTGCAGAGGAATTAAAAAAAGAAACAAAACAATGATTTAAAAAATTGAGCCGGCACCGCAGCTCACTTGGCTAATCCTCCACCTGCGGTGCCGGCACACCGGGTTCTAGTCCCAGTTGGGGTGCCGGATTCTGTCCCGATTGCCCCTCTTCCAGGTTAGCTCTCTGCTGTGGCCCGGGAGTGCAGTGGAGGATGGCCCAAGTGCTTGGGCCCTGCACCCGCATGGGAGACCAGGAGAAGCACCTGGCTCCTGGCTTTGGATCAGTGCGGTGTGCCGGCCGCAGCGCGCCGGCCACGGCAGTCATTGGAGGGTGAACCAACGGCAAGGGAAGACCTTTCTCTCTGCCACTCTCTCTCACTGTCCACTCTGTCTGTCAAAAAAAAAAAAAAAGGATAGAATGGGGAACCAGCATATGGGCTAGCTGATAAAATGCCATTTGTGATGTCTGCATCCCATTTTTAAGTGCCTCGATTTAAATCCTAGCTGTACTCCCAATTCTGACTTCCCGTTTATGTGCACCCCGGTGATAGTAGATGATGGCTCAAGTAGTGGGTCTTTGTCACTCACCTGAAAAGCTTTTATTCAGTTCCTAGGTCCCAGTTTTGGCCTTACCCAGCCCTGGATATTGCAGGGATCAGAGTGAACCAGAAAATAAGAACTCTTTCTGTTCCTCTCTCTTTTTCTTTTTTTCTCTCTCTCCCTCTATCCTCTCACTCCCTCCCTCTCTATAAAATAAATAAATTTTAAAAATTGAGAAATTGGCCGCCGCTGCAGCTCACTTGGCTAATCCTCTACCTGTGGCGCTGGCACCCCCGGTTCTAGTCCCAGTTGGGGCGCCAGATTCTGTCCCGGTTGCTCCTCTTCCAGTCCAGCTCTCTGCTGTGGCCCAGGAAAGCAGTGGAGGATGGCCCAAGTGCTTGGGCCCTGCACCCTCATGGAAGAGGAGAAAGCACCTGGCTCCTGGCTTCGGATCGGCGTGGCGCACCAGCCACAGTGTGCTGACCATAGCGGCCATTTGGGGGGTGAACCAACAGAAAGGATGACCTTTCTCTCTGTCTCTCTCTCTCTCTCTCACTGTCTAACTCTGCTTGTCAAAAAAAATTTGAGAAAGTGATTATATCCAAAGCTTGTTATATTTTCCAAAAGATATCCACAGACCTATAAGAATGGCAATGTCACATCTAATGTAATAACATCATAACTTTCTTTGGCAACATTATTGTACAGTCATGTGTCTTAAATCTAAAACTGAGAATACAGGAAAAATTAAGAAAATTATTCAAGTTTCCCAAGCTTATTGTATTACAGCAATAATTTTAGAGAAAGATAAGATGGGTATGCTATAGGAGTCTAGAGGTGGGTGGTTAACACTCTTTGGGAATAATTAAGTTGACTAAATTGCCCTAAGTATAATTTAGAAAGCTATTTCTGTGAGCAGAACATAAGCAATTGCTGGTTAAGTAATAGGATGATAGTACCATATGAATAATATAAGCTATAGACATTACTTTTAAGTGGAGTGGTATAGAAATCTTTGAATAGAAAGAAAAATGTTTCTGATGTTCCTTATAGCTTGGATTGCATGTATTTATATAAATAAAAGAATTACAGGGAATGTAGAATTTGTAATTTCTACCTAATAACTCCATTTTAGCAGGATGGAGCTATCTTATAGGCAGCATGAAGCAAGTAAGAATTAGGAAATAGAATTAGCAGTCTTCTAGATGGTTAACTTCTAGTTCCTTAACTGGGTGTGGTAGAACATGACTCCACATGAGAACGTTCAATTTGTAACAGTTCACTGAGGTAAACTCTGATGACTTGTACATATTTCCATGGGTATGTTATGTAGTTGGATTAGCTTTTTCTTTGAAACTAATGATTTGTGAGTTATTTGTCCAAAAACCTCCTTTAAGTTTTCCATGATTCTTCAAGTCTAGTCTTTTTGAGGGTCTGCAAGGCCTTAAATAATCTGGCCTCCATTACACAATTCTGCTACTCCCCTGACTTCTTGCTTGTACCTCTTTCCTAATCATGTTGTCTCCTTGCAAACCTTGAACAATTCCAGCAGAATTCTTCTTACCATGTGTTTTTTACCCTCATTATTCTTTCTGTCTGAAAAGTTTATCTTTCAGACATATATTTGACTAACACCCTCACTTCTCCAGTTCTTGGCTCAAATTTCTACTTCTCATTTAAGCCTGTACTTTCCAGCATCTTTAGTGTTTTAATCTTGATTCCCACAGTATCACCAATGCCCCTCAGACTTTAAGAATATTATATATTTTATTAAAACTGGTATTGTGTGGCAGTGGGTTAAGCTACCACTTGCAATGTTAGCTTCCCATATTGAAGTGCCAATTTGGATCCCAGCTGTTCCACTTTTGATCTAGATTCCTGCTAATGAACATGGGAAGGCAGTGGAGAATACCTCAAGTTCTTGGCCCCCTGACACCCATGTATGAGACATGAATGGAGTTCCTAAATCCAGGCTTTAGACTGGCCCAGATACGTCTGATACAAACATTTGTAGAGTGAGCCAACAGATGGAAGATCGGTCTCTTTCTCTCTCTGCCTTTTAAATAAATAAATAAGTAAATAAATAAATTTTTATAAAAAGAATACTATATAATTTATTAGTCATTGTATTTCTTATTTATTTGCTGACTCCTTCCCGTAGAATAGAAACTCCTTGAGCAGGAATATTTGTCTGTTTTTTGAATGAGGATTTGGTGAATGTCAATAAAATCTTAACCCTGCTTCCACCCAAGTCCTTTCAAACTATAGTCTAGTTCTATGAAAGCCTCATACAATTATTTTATCCAAACTTTTGGAAAAGAATAAGAGAGTTAATATTGTAATGTTAAGATGTTAGGTAGCTAAGAAAACAATATTATTATCAATGAAGTCTAGAAATGTAAAATCGATGTAACATTAGAAAAATCTATTTTATATAAGCAAAACAAATAAATATAACCATTATTTTCAATGTCTTCCCAACTCTGCACCTGATCAGGGCAAAATTTCCTTCTCCAAACTTCCTACATAACCTTGGAAGATTGAACCTCTGAAAATCAACACATAGATTAGCAGATTGCAATATTACTTCATTTGTTTTCTCCAAACTGCTATGACTGCATAATCCCAATTCTTTATTTTTGGTGTTTGCTCACTGACCTCTTCCACAGATGTTTGTGACCTTTAGTATGTCATATATGCAGCATCCATTTTTTTTCTCCTTGACTCCTTCCTCAATTATGGACCATTAGCTATTTTCCTTGACTTGATGTATTTTTCAAACTTTCTAGGGTATTGTGAAGAAAAGTGCATCAAGATTGGGGACTAGATAAATTCATTGAAATAAAAAGAAGTGTCAGAAGACATAGACTGGCAGATGTCCTAAACAGCACTCTGGCCTCAGAATCAGCCCTTAAGGCATTTGGATCTGGCTAAAAAGCCGATGAGTTTCTCGGACATGGAAAGCCAAGGCAGTCTGGCAAAAAAAAAAAAAAAAAAAAAAAAAAAAAAAATGACCTAAATGAAAGTTCTCTGTGAGTGAGATCCCAGTGGAAAGAACGGGCTATCAAAGAAGGAGGTACTTTTCTCTGAAGGGAGGAGAGAACTTCCAATTTGACTATGGCCTTGCCTAAATAAGATCAGAGTTGGTGAACTCAAGAGGCTTCCATAGCCTTGGCAGCTCATGACAACAGCCTCGGGTGATTACTGATGTCATAAATAAGAGTGTCAATTGTTAAATCAACAACAGGAGTCACTGTGCACCTACTCCCCATGTAGGATCCCTGTCCTTAATGTGATGTACTATGCAATTTAACAGTAAAACTACTACTCAAACAGCACTCTATACTTTGTGTGTCTGTGTGGGTGCAGTCTTTTGAAATCTTTACTTAGTATATACTAAGTTTATCTCCTTTATATAAAGATAATTGAAAATGAATCTTGATGAAAAATGGGAGAGGGAGTGGGAGATGGGATGGTTGTTGGTGAGAGGGAGGTTACTGGGGGGAAAAGCTGCTATAACCCAGAAGTTGTACTTTGGAAATTTATATTTATTAAATAAAATTTGAAAAAAAAAAGAAATAAAAATAAGTGTCAAAGAAATACCATATTTTCCAGTACTCGGAAGAGACTGGATAAGTGATGAGACTAAATACAGAACTATAAAGGATCTAAATGTACTTTGATGATATAATTATATATGAATAAATCAGAAAAAATCATTGGATTTCTTTTGCAGATCAGTTTTGTAGGCATTCTTGCTATTATTGCTCTTAAAACAAAAATCTCATAAAACCTAATATATTTTATTAAAAAAGGTATGTTAGAAAAAAGTAATAAATTTGTATAAATCATATTTTTAAAAACATGAATTTTAACACTATACTTTTCTCTTGGATTTTGGTCACTTGAATTTAAGGTAAAGCAATTCTGAGATTATTTTTATTTTTTCAGAAAGATTGAAATGAACATTTTATCCACAATTCATACAATAAAATCATGTATAAAACCTCTCTTTATATTTAATTTGAAAAGAAAATTGCATTCAAAACAAATCACCAAAGAACAGTCCTGTATCTATTATTTCCAATGATGGAAGATTTTCTTCACGTCCAAATCAGCAACTGATTAAATGACCAGCAAAGCTAAATAGACAGTCTTACAGAATCCAGTCTCAACAACTAGTATCCAAAAATTGCAGCTACCCAGTATTGTGAGTGAGAAACTCCTTTTTTTCTCAGCTACTGCAGGCCCCACACAGGCATAATCAGAGTTTTATTTGGTGTCATGGGAAAGGCCCACAGCAGCCTCCTTCACCTTTCCCTGATTCAGCAAATTAGGAACCTGAACCCCATGCACAAGTTATTATAGATTCTCAGAAAACAATTATGGTGTCTGGACACGGGTATGCTCAATTGCTCACAAGCATGCACACACATGCACATGCTCTCTCACAACAGTTTAAAGGTCAACAGGAAAAATTACACATGTACATATATATATGTATAATTTCACATAATATTTGAAATAGTATCAAAAGTCCTGTATGTTCAAAAATAGATTATATCTTAGGAAAGATGAACAGCCAATACATATTTAGCTTAATAGTTTTGATTTTCACCATATCATTCATTTTCTGTGATTATATCTAACTTCCAGGCATCATCTCAACAATGTTGATTATGTCTTTATTTATAATAGGCCTAGATATATCTCTTCCTACAGAGGAAGACATACCACAAGCAATCAGTTCATTTTTCAGTGCATCTCTATAACCAAAAGTGATAAAGTATAAAGTTCTACCACTTTTGAAACTATTTTCTATCACCTTGCTCAGCTCACCTTAAAAACTCTAACCTTGAATTGTTTCTATTCCAGTCTTCTATATCTCTGTTGCTACATGTATCTGTAGAAAATGTTTGCTCCCTGGTCATCTTGTAGCCATCATTCAAATCTTTTCTGCTTTGCTCCCTCTTTCAGCATCCAAATGGAAGCTCCATACCTTCTATACTTTTCGGGGACTCAAACCCCTACCACTCCTGCCAAAGCTCTTCTATTACTTTAACAAAAGAAATGAAAATGTACCAAGAATGAACTATTCAGACTGTACTATGGGGATATTGTATTTTATCTCTGCCCTATAATAATTGTCAAAATGTGGCATTTCTCCTGCCTGAGGCTAACCCTCTACTTCTAATGATGTCCATCCTCTACTTGTCTTTTGACACCTCAACAACTATTTCTGTTTTTCTCTCCTTTTATTACTTCCACTCATCCTATGCACCCTCTTAAATCACTCTCTAATCCTTATCATATCTTTATCCTAACAACTGAGCAGCTTTTACTCTCTATCCAGAATTCCTTCCTTAACTTTCACTTACTTCCTTTCTTACTATTGCTATCTTCTTGTTTTATTCCTGATACTGAACACATTTTCATTGGCTGTGTTACTGATTTTCTTACTCTACACATTTGTAAAAATGCACTATTTCTAAATTTTTTCCAGATTTTTCTAAGAATCATTACTGAGTAGGATATTCTAAGTGAGACTGTAAGGACTCAGCTTGATATGACCACAGATATCTTGGTCAGAGCTGCCACCTTGCCTTTTAGGTGACACTAACAGTCATCTCAAACCCTATGGAATGAATAAAGTTAATTATTAAAGATTTATTTATTTGAAAAGCAGAGTGTGACAGACGGTGTGTGTGTGTGAGAGAGAGAGAGAGAGAGAGAGAGAAAGAGAAAGAGATCCTCCATCCACTGATTCACTCCTCAAATGGCCACAGCTGATAGGACTGGGCTAGAACAAAGCCTGGAGGCTAGAACTCCATTCGGGTCTTCCACAGGTGAAATGGGCCCAAGTACTTAGCCATCTTCCACTGCCTTCTCAGCTCATGAGAGGAATGCTGGATGAGAGTGGAGCAGCTGGGACATGAATCAACACTCCAATATGAGATGCCAGCATCAAAAGTGGAGGTTTAATTGGCTGTGTCTCAAGGCCAGTCCCAGGAATCAATAAATTTATTAAAATAGCCTTCTGCTCTTATCTGATTGCTGGGACATGTCTTGCCTGGTATCTGAAATGTTAGTATTTCTTGAGAATATCAGGAAGCCCTCCGGTGAGCCATGGGGCATTGTTTTTCTATGAAGTCTTTTCTCCTGCTTCATGACCTGGAGATGTACTCATTTTGCAGCTACCTATGACCTCACTTCTATTCAGAAGTCCTTAATAAGTAATACTCTGTCCACCTCTTTGTTTGGTCTCACAACCCCGTTCACCCTCAGTTGCTGGTTATTAATACACCAGGTTTTCCCAAAACAATGAAATTTAGTTTCCCACCTTAAGGGACCAGCCTTAGAACACTCATACTGTGTCTCAGGATTGTGCTTTATATGAAAGAGAGACTAACTTATCCATTAACTTCCCTTCCCTTTGGTTAATATTTTGTCTACTTTGTTCACTCTCTAACATTTCTGGGTAGCACAGTCATAAAATCGAGAAGTGAGCTCTGTGGTATCTCATGCTTATCTACTGGGAGTTCTCCTGGATAGCAGATAAAGGATTTGACCCAGAAAAATATCCAGATGTAGAGCTGTGATACTACTCTTCTCAGCACACTCAATGGTTGCAATTAAAATATATAATAACCTTTTTTGTGCCCTATTAATTAAACACTTATATACTTTTGTGCCCTGGGCTTAACTCAGTACCTAGAACATACTTAAGTGGCCAAGCAAATATTTGCAAATGAATGAGGTGGATTAAGGTAGCATTTTGTACTTCTTCAAAGAACTGACTTGGAGAACTTGTCTGATTTTAAATTATTTAAATTCTAGTCCGTGATCTTGGCAAGTTGCTGAACTCTTAAGGTTCTCTTTCCTTATAGGTAATGTGCGGAGAATGTAAAAACAAAATAAATACTCGTATATGGTCTTGAGTTTTGAATGATCCAATGCATACAAATCTACTTGTGCTGACTTGTGCATAGTGAAACCCAAATGGTTTTTAATTTTTATTTATCTTGGCATTTGTGTTTATAATTATCTTATGCCATTTTTGATATTGCCCAAATGGCAGATATATATATAGTTTAACAAGGGCAAATGATGCATTAGATTTTAATGAAAAATCATTTCCCCTCCTCTACCTTTCCCTACTCTAGATTCAGTACCTCCAGAGGTTTTTTTGTTTACTTCCTTATTTACCTCTATATTTATAAATATATATATTACCATTTTCATTTTTGATGTTACTAGTAATGAATGAGGAGGATTTAGTACTCCTAAAATAATTTTACCACCTATAAAGTTTACTTCTTGTTCTCTCAATAAAGTGCAGTTTTTAAAATCTCACTCTCCATATTTTTCAATCTTTTCAAATCCTAAACTTCTGAGTTTTCTGTGATGTTAGGTAAGTGGAAAGAGTTAAGACTTTCAATATGTGAGAATAATTAATTAGATTATTTAGCATACACATATTCCATTCTTAAAACAACCTATTTAATTTTGAAGGGCAGCTGAAACAAATGGAAAACATGACTTTTGAGATAAAAATTAATTAATTGTTAGTATTTTTTATGTGATCACACTTTTCAAACTTTGTTTTAAAAAAGAAAAAATTAAATCTAGAGAAAAGTATTGAGTTAATTAATTTCTAAATACCTCTCCCTAGTTGGTTAACTCTTTGCTATATATTCTTTTTATTTCTCTCACTTTCTCTTACTGTATATACAATGCAAAGCAATATAATACATACAAATTTTGTGTATGTATTCATGTACTTTTTTACTGAACCATTTGAGAGTATGCTGTAGATATAAAGGCCTTTGTCCTGTTAATATTTCAGTGTTTATTCCTATAGAGCAAAGACATTAGGTTACCTAGTGACAGTACAGTTGCAAAATTAATGGAATATAATACTGATGCAATATTCTTACCTAATGTAAAATTCACATTCAAGTTTACAAAATTGTCTCAACAATAACTTTCATAGAAATTTCCTCCAGTGAGAATCCAGTAAAAGATCACATATCTCATTAGCTTTCATTTCTCGATAGTCTTCTTCGATTGACTCTGTTCCAACTTTTTGAGTGACATTTAAATTATTTAAAAATTATTTAGAATAAGTTATTTTTATAGAATGCCAGTTTTGTTGTTTCTTGCTGATGAGTACTTAGTATTTGCTATAATTTTCGGCAGAAATACTGTCTGAATAACACTAGGTCTTTCCTAGCACGTCTCATAGACACACTATGCCAGTTTATCCCATTTTGGGGTCCTTTTGATTTCTCCTGTGTACAGGAACTCTTTTTCTGCTTTTTATTTCTTTTTGTTAAATAACAGATCTTCCTTTGGAAATGCAGGATAATTAAAGAAAAGCAACAGGTGTTACTCAGAACTGTCAGAAACCTACGTTTCAATGGAGTCAGTATTTGCTGAATTGATTATGAATTCTCATATTAAATATGAAAGGCATGCTTTTAGTAGAAAAAAGAAAAGGGAAATTTATTGTTGTAAATCTAATGGTACATGTACTAATTTGCTTAATTTGGAGATTTCCTGAGAATTTGACTCCCTGTATTTTAAAAGTTCTGTATACAACTTCTTTAGCCCTCATATCAGTATAATACTTTTTATTTGTTCTTAAAAAACAGGTATGACTTTTTCTTCTGTAGCCCCCAGTGACAATGTGACTGACAGCTACTCTTAAAGAGGAGCACATATTTCTTTTGAAATAGTGTGTCTGCAAGGAACTGCAACATAATTTTAATACAATTTAATCAGAAAGGGGCTAACCGAGTTGACTTCATTATACATTCACACATTCAATCACACCAACATCACTTTTCAAATACCATCTCTTTCAAATGGATGCTGTTAACTTTCTCAACAGTAAAGGCAGGCATGTGATTTCTACTCATCATTGGAGACTTAATAAATCACCCAACATATTACAGTTTCACACCAAGTTAGCACCTTCATCAGGGAATGAAATTAGTAGAGCAAATCCTGCCTAATTGTGAAAGAGGCCTAATTATCCACTCACCCTGTAAATTAAGGCATGAGTGATGGGTGGCAAGCCCTGCACAAAGTCATGAGCACTTGGAAATGCAACACTTAAATAAAGCCTGAAATAGCTTATGCAGAACAAAATGGGGAAGATGGCAAGCAAAATGTACAGCCGATAAATGGGGAAAAAAAATTCGTAAGGATTTATAAAATCTCGTTTTAGAACTGCCAAGACTAGTGGGGACTTCTATGACTCCAGGGATTTATTATAAAGTCTTTACTTGTAGATCTCCAATGCAAAGCCCACCTGACCACTGCTGGGAATAAGTCCTCACTGGATAACAGCTGTTCACAGCAGAACATGGGGTAGCTTATAAAAGAAGTACTCTCCATTCATTCAGCTAATCCTGGGGATGGCCCATGCTGAAGGCTGACAGCGATTAGCTTTACTATTGGTGGTCACCGCAGAGAAGCCAGAAACCACACTGGTCATAGGATGTGTATTGTGAGTAGGCATTTCAGAATCACCTGCTCTGTCAGACCTTGGCTGAGATGAGCTGATAGAAGTGTGATAGTTTTCAGCACTGTCACCTTCAGTCTGATACTCAGTCTCTGGATAGATTTTTTCTCTAAAGCCGTTCGTCACCTTTTAACTGCATAAGGCTCAGATTAAGCATGGAAGCATGGGAAGATGGCCCAAGTACCTGGGCCTCTGCACCCACTTGTAGGAACAAAAGAGGTTCCTGACTCCTGGCTTCAGGCTGACCCAGTACCAGTCATTGTGGCCCTTTAGGTGTGAACCACCTGCTTTGAGATTTCTCTGTCTCTCCTTCTCTCTATAACTCGGCTTTTCAAAGAAATAAATCTTAAAACAAGAATGGAAGCATGTTCATACATAACACTGTTGACATGTATGATTTTAAAAAGTTGCTACTATATACTACCTGTCTCTACTCTTCTTGCTCCTCTCAACATTTGAGCAATCAGTCAAGACTTCAAAATCTATAAAAAAAAAAAAAATTCAGCCAAATTAAGAAAACCAATACCTTATCTTTCAATCTATCTCTCTGGTTCCATGCACTAAATTTCCTTGTGAAAGGCAATTATTACTTTAGATTCAATATTGGCCTGATTACTGGCATGTGCAAGCCACTATAGCAGTCATATCAAATACAATTGCAAAGGTAATGGAGAGAAAGAGCTTGTGTTGTATTTAATCTGTGTAACAATACAGAAATGATGAATTACTAAATTCCCAGAGAGGCAATTATATAGTCTCCCCAAAAGATGAGTTTGGTAATGCAATTGGGAACATCATTTAAGGAAAGAAGGAGGTTAGGAATGAAGGAATAAAGGTAGGAAAAAAGGAAGGAGGGGAAAGAGGGATGGAAGAAACCAAAAAGAAAAGCACAAATTGAATACCCGAACACTTTCAAACTATTTCTTTTAACAGGAAAGATTTAATAATGAAAATGTGGTTTAGAGCATTATTTATAGCATTGCTTAACTACAGCAAAATTCTCAGTTTTTAATTTTTTGAGTTTTACTAATCATAAACCGTAACATATTATTAAGTTAAAGGTGTCTGCTCAGCTCATTTGATGATTATTTCTCCCAGAATGTTTTACGTGTTCTCATCCATTCTCATCTGTTTCAAAACAAATTCCCCAGCAAAGAAGGAACATGGCACAGAAGCTCTAATAAAAAAAGCACTGTACATAGGAGATAACCCTATCCATCGCTTTGTATAAAGTAATAATTAGAGCCATTTATTAATGCATGAGGAAAGATTATGACCTTCCCCCTTCCCTAGGTTTTCCTGTTTTGTTCTATTAACTGTTCCTCTAAAAGTAAGAACTTAAAATGGCAGCTCTTTTTAAATAAAAAAAAATTTTCTTCAACTATCTCAACATTCAAGAAACATTCCACACAAGGTGTTCATTACATGAAAACTGGCGTCCTTCCAGTGTTTTATAACCGTGTTATGCTGTGAAAAATGTGCTGTGCTAAAAGGAACCTCTATTCAAACTGTCTACATTTTGAAATTTTTATATTTTACACCTACACCAGGAAGTAGGTTCTGATTCTACCTCAACCTTCAATCCTTCATTTTGAAGATAATCTTGATTTGATAGGAACTTCAACAGAGCATGTAACTTTAATCAGATTTTCATTGTCTCTCTCTGTCTTCACTTCCTTCTGAAGATTTTTAGCTTAGAAGTTTAAACCTGATGACATTTTTGACAATCCTTCACAAATAGTGATCACAAACATTTGTAGAACAGGGCAGGTGTTGTGGCACACAAGTCATGCTATAGCAGTGGATGCCTGCATCCCATATCAGAGTTCTTGGTTTCAGTTCCACCTCCTCTGCTTCTCATTCTGCTTCCTGTTCATGTGCCTGAGAGGCAGCACATGATGACCCAAGTTCTTGGGTTCCTCCCACCCACATGGGAGACTTGAATAGAGTTTTTTGTACCTGGCTTCGTCCTGACTTAACCTCAGATGCTGCAGACATTTGGGGAGTGAACTAGCATATAGAAAAACTCCCTCTCTCTCTCTCTCTCTCCTTCTCTCTCTCTCTCGCTTTCTCTCTCTGCCTTGCAAATAAATAAATTTTTAAAAACTAATAAAACAAATAGATTTCTTTTTTAAAAAAGATTTATTTGACAGGTAGAGTTACAGACAGCGAGAGAGAGAGACAGAGAGAAAGGTCTTCCTTCCGTTGGTTCACCCCCCAAATGGCCGCTAAGGCCGGCACTGTGCAGATCTGAAGCCAGAAGCCAGGTGCCTTTCCCTGGTCTCCCCTGTGGGTACAGGCGCCCAAGCACTTGGGCCATCCTCCACCGCCTTCCCGGGCCACAGCAGAGAGCTGGACTGGAAGAGGAGCAGCCAGGACTAGAACTCGGCACCCAAATGGGATGCCGGCGCCGCAGGTGGAGGATTAACCAAGTGAGCCATGGCGCCAAGCCCACAAATAGATTTCTATGCTCCATGACTTTATTGAGATTGACCTTATCTCAAAGAATCATTCAGCTCTTTTTACAGACAATATGTTGTACTTTTTGATTGAAAAAAGAAAACCAGTCAGAACAAGAGAACTTGAAGAGTAAAGATCATGGAATGAAGGAAGGTATTGTTCTAAGAGGTAGTTTGAGCATCTATTATGGTGACATCACTTTTACATGGGAAAATGAGGTGCAGAGAAAAGTAAAACTCAATTGAGATTATACAATTTATAAATGGTAAACCTAGGACTGCCTTTGTATATGAGAATATGTCAAAAAGTTTATGGGTAATGGAATTAAAAGATAATTATATTTTAATACAAAATATTTTGAAATTTTGGCATACATGATGTCCTCAAAAAGTTCATGTAAAATGCATGCTATGGAAAAATATGCATTAATCTCAACAATTTGTGAATCCAAATAAAAACCTTTAAACTTAAAATTTTTCAAATCATCCCATATTTAATTCAGAATCCTTTAGACTGACATCGAATTTTAAATTATATGTTATTTTTAAAAATATTGTAGAGAAAACAGCATATGATCAAGTCAAAAGTCACAGAACTCTGATTTTCAATTGAGAGTAATCATGAGGAAGTCATAGAATCCCGCACATAAGTTCATAGCCCCCACATACACATTCATACTTACATAAACACTACATGCACAGGTACTTCAAGATCATCAATACTCAGTATGAGTGATAAGTTCCTATCTTTTTTTAACATTTATTTATTTGAAATTCAGAATTAGAGAAACAGAGAGAGATAGAGAGAGATATCTTCCATCTGTAGGTTCACTCACTAAATGGCTGCAGTGGCCGAAGTGGTGCCCGGCTGAAGCCAGGGGCCAGGAGATTCTTCCAGATCTCCCACATAGGTGCAGGGGCCCAAGCACTTGGACCAACCTCTGCTGTTTTCACAGGCACATTAACAGAGAGCTGGATTGCAAACCAGCACTCACATGGGATGCTGTTACACGCTGCAGCTCACCTGGTACACCACAATGCCAGCTCCTAAGTTCCTATATTAATAAAACAAAAAATATAACCAGCTTCTAGCTATTATTTAACTGGGGATTTTCATCCTTAGAATTTTTCTTATTAACTCCAAGAAACTCCGTACCTCATTTTCTTTCTTTTTTTTAAATTTCTATTTATTTATTTATTTTTGACAGGCAGAGTAGACAGTAAGAGAGAGAGAGAGACAGAGAGAAAGGTCTTCCTTTTGCCATTGGTTCACCCTCCAATGGTCGCTGTGGCTAGCGCACCTTGGCCTGCGCATTGCACTGATCTGAAGCCAGGAGCCAGGTGCTTCTCCTGGTCTCCCATGCGGGTGCAGGGCCCAAGCACTTGGGCCGTCCTCCACTGCACTCCCAGGCCACAGCAGAGAGCTGGCTTGGAAGAGGGGCAACCGGGACAGAATCCGGAGCCCGGACCGGAACTAGAACCCTGTGTGCCAGCGCCGCAGGTGGAGAATTAGCCTATAGAGCTGCGGCGCCGGCCCCATTTTCTTTCAATACTTATTTGGCAAGGTAAAGGTAAAGTTTAATCTATCATTCTTGATTTTTCATTTGAGGTACTCTTGGAATGAATTTATTTTCTCTTTAGGGTCTGTTTGATCTATACAAGATACAAATATTAAGTTGTGAATTTCTCAGTCAAGTTTGCATACAGGTAAATAAGTGTGATTATAAATTGCTGCATACTGTTAAAATATCTTCTTTATTTACATATTTGTTTGACAGGAAGGGGGGATAGAGAGGAGTTAGCCCCCATTCACTGGTTCACTCTCCAAATGCCTGAAATGGCCAGGACTAGATAAAGCTGAAGCCATGTCCTGGGAACTAGATTTATATCTCTCAGATGGGTGGCAGGGATCCAATTATTTCAATCATCATTGCTGCTTTCCAGTACCTGCATTAGCAGATCAGGAGGGGAGCAGGAAATCAAATGCAGGTGCTCTGACACAGGATGGGAGTACCCGGACTGGGATTTTAACTGCTAGGCCCAATGCCCAATCTTAACACTTTAACAAACCATTTTACCCTGCTTCCCTTCATTACCTGCTGTGCTTTGTTTTTGGTTCTTAATCATCAAAGTAATGAACTGATTGATAAGATCTAAAAAATAGTATCTTTCAAAGTTTCATTCTCGCAGTGCATTATAAAAACTGGTAACTCTTGTACTTACCAATGCTTTATACAATGTCTTAGTCATGTGGGCACACAGGAGGAGAAACCAACAAATATGTTTCTTTTATTACATCATTCCACCCCAATGACCCCCCTTCTCCCCCCCCAAAAAAAAAAAAGGAAGAAGAAGAGTGTTTGTAAGCCTACTTTTCCTGAAAAAGAGAAAAAAAGCATCTACCTGGGCTAAGATTCCATATCAAGCAATATTGATGCTACTGTTTCATGAACCATCCTTTGAAGAGCAATGCAGTAGGACATCAGACCATGAATTTCATGGGACAATGACCTGTGTAAGTACTATTCTAGTTTACAGATAAGGAAACTTATTCAGAGAGAAGTTAATGATCTTACTAATGATCAACTGGCTAGTTCTAAGAATATAGCCAGGATTAGAAACCTAACAGCCTGATTCCAATTCCATGTTCTGGATGTTGTAATAAAATTCTGGCTGGGGTGTTTGGCATAGTCATTAAAACATCACTTGAAATGACTACATTTGGCCGGCGCCATGGCTCACTAGGCTAATCCTCCGCCTTGCGGCGCCGGCACACGGGGTTCTAGTCCCAGTCGGAGAGCTGGATTCTGTCCCGGTTGCCCCTCTTCCAGGCCAGCTCTCTGCTGTGGCCCGGGAGTGCAGAGGAGGATGGCCCAAGTGCTTGGGCCCTGCACCCCATGGGAGACCAGGAGAAGCACCTGGCTCCTGGCTTCGGATCAGCGCAGTGCGACGGCTGCAGCGCTCCAGCCTCAGCGGCCATTGGAGGGTGAACCAACGGCAAAGGAAGACCTTTCTCTCTCTCTCTCTCTCTCTCTCTCTCACTGTCCACTCTGCCTGTCAAAAAAAAAAAAAAAGAAAGAAAAGAAAAGAAAGAAAGAAATGACTACATTCCATTTCAGAGTGCTTAGGTTCAAGTTCAGGATCAGGTCCAAGTCCCAGATTCCTGCTAATGAGCACCACAGGAAGCAACAAGTAATGGCTCAAGTACTTGGGTCCCTGCTACCAACATGGAAGACCCAGACTCAGTTTCTGGATTCCATATTCCAACTGGTCCATCCTCGCTATTGTAGAAATTTGAGAAATGAGCAGGTGAGTGGGAGATCTCCCTGTCTCTTCAAATAGCTAAAATAATTGTTAAACATATTATATATAAACATATAATTTATAAACATAATATATAAACTTGTAAGAACTGACCCCTTAGTTGTCGGTTGAAGAGTTCAGAAGATGAGGTTTATATCTTGCAAATGAATTCTGCCATGAGATGCTGATACTTAGATTTCCAGAATAGATGCAAGTCTGCATTATTAAAAATTAACCACTGCCAAAACAAATGCAGGGACTTAAAACTTGATGAGGCATAGAAAGAGGATACAAGAACATGAATAAATAATGTGAGAAACAGATACTCTGTGTCAAGTGAGTTGATAAAGAAATA
The DNA here is from genome assembly GCF_964237555.1 of Oryctolagus cuniculus. Classification (NCBI taxonomy): domain Eukaryota; kingdom Metazoa; phylum Chordata; class Mammalia; order Lagomorpha; family Leporidae; genus Oryctolagus; species Oryctolagus cuniculus. Next base: position 120,393,309 of record NC_091436.1, read on the forward strand.
TTGAAAGCGTTCTTTGAAGAAAGCTATCTATGGTTTTGATTAAATTTTTGTCAGAAATGAACTGAGTTGAAACTTGTGCAAGCAATGTCTAGTAAAAGATATTTAGAAGGATGGGGGAAGGAGTGAAAGTATGGAGAATCATGAATCCCAAGAGTGAAATAGTAAATTAGTTACCACCTATATTGTGTTTCCATGAAAAATGTTAATCTGGATTGTAAAATGCTAAGTAATGGAGATAATTGTGCCATTCAAAATACCACCAGAAAACAGTAAATTTTCATCAGATCAATATTAATAGATGATTAAACCCAAATGAATGGTAGAGAATTAAAATTATTCCATCTAAAAAACTACTCTTCTTAATTTAACAATTTTAACTCTTCTTAAAATTAAAAACAAAAAGAAAATGCTTGTTTTAATGGTGAAAGTTACAACACACTGTAGGTTGTGCCATATTTTCAGGTATTCCATTCAGTAAGCTAGACAATGGCCTCAGTAATCCAGAGAGCTGATACATGCATAAATTCATACTTTCACAGTATATAATGCAGCAATTTGCACAGATTTAAAAAATCTTTTTGGAACATGTTATGAGTTTCAATAATACTGAAATTGCTTTGATTTTAAAAATGGAATTTAAAATTTTATTCACTATCATTTTTTTTTTTTTTTGACAGAGTGGACAGTGAGAGAGAGAGACAGAGAGAAAGGTCTTCCTTTATCTGTTGGTTCACCTCCCAGCAGCCGGCGCGCTGTGGCCGGCGCGCTACGCTAATCCAATGGCAGGAGTCAGGTACTTATCCTGGTCTCCCATGGGGTGCAGGGCCCAAGCACTTGGGCCATCCTCCACTGCACTCCCAGGCCACAGCAGAGAGCTGGCTTGGAAGAGGGGCAACCGGGACAGAATCTGACGCCCAACGGGGACTAAAACCCCGTGTGCCGGCGCTGCAAGGCGGAGGATTAGCCTAGTGAGCTGCGGCGCAGGCGTTTTTTGTTCTTTAAAAGATTTTGTTGCTAGCTTAAAAGTGAATAGTAGCAATTATTATCTCTACTACAATCTCAATGAGGAAACTGAATTTATATATACATGTATGTGTGTGTGTATATATATATATATAGTGTTATACAATAAGTATCATTAAAATTTAAATGGGGGTAGGATTCGGAGCAGCAGCTGCCACTTGGGATGCTTACATCCCCTATCAGAGGACCTGGGTCAAGTCTTGTTTCCACTTTCAATCCAGTTTCTAGCTACTGTACACCACAGCAGTCTTGTGTACTTGGCTCACTATCACCCATGTAAGAAACCTAGATTGAATTCCAGGCTCCAGGTGTAGGTAGGCTTAGCCCAGCCTGACTATTGCAGAATTTGGGGAGTGAATAGTGGATGGAAGATCTCTCTGTCTCTGTCTCTGTATTTCCACCTGTGAAATAAAATGGAAATAGATTTTAAGAAATAAAAATGGTAATTATTGTAAGAAATAATTTTTGTAATTGATTTTTAGTAGCTATGTATAATATCCTTATTGCTAAAATACTAGCCTTGAGACAATAATTTAATTTCAATACAAAAGATTACAATAGTTTTGATTAGTACCTTAATTAATTCTTACTTACATGTTAGTGAATTTTTTCATTTATTATAAAAATTGAATACTCACTACAAATTCCAAAATTACACAACCTTATGTTTGTTCTGGGAAACTATGAAAACATGTGAATGGGAGAATTGAAAGTATAATTTTTGGAATTAAATAGAAGGGTAAAATCTCTTCTCAACTTCCCATTACTCTTATTTGCTAATAGAAATGTAGTTGCAGAAGATAAAGCATTTTGTCTACTATTTAGAGCTGGAGTTTTAATTCTGCCTCTGATTCCCCTATAACTTCTGCTAACTGGGTTGTTTTGTATTTGATTCCTAGAAGATATTGAAATAGCTATTTGTAGATGTATTTGTGATTTCTTGTTCTGACAAGGACCAGAATGGGAGCAGTGGTGTCCTTCTCACCATCAGTATCACTGTCAGGGAGAGAATGGCGCCAGCAGTAAGCAGTCTGCTCAGGCCTCTCTTGGCATCAGCAATTGTCATGGTGACAGTTTCTTGGCTCACTGAACGTTTTCAACACTCACTGCACAATCCAGACCCTGAGGGCCTAAATGAGTTGCACCTACATTTTTCTTCTGATTTAGCATTAAGTAGAGTCATGTATGCATAAAATGATTTAACAAAATATTCTATAACCCTCTAAACTACTATCACAAAATATTCTTTTATATAAAAACAGCATCTCAATGGTCATTATACTGGTGACAATTTCCCCTAGCAATGATACCAGTTTGGTGTAGCAGCGACTTCTGAGCAAGGAAGATGCTACAAGAACCGTCAAAGATTGGACTTAGGCAGATCATATTTTAGACTAAGATTCCTGTCTATTTCGAGTACATAACCATTGGTGTTTTAAAACTTAGACACATAAGTTCATAAGAATTTTATTGACTATGAGTTAAATGCTAGAGTAATATGTTGCTTTTTTTTTTTTTTTGGCTTCGATCTTTGGTTCTCACAAGGCAGCTCATACCAATGTAGGTTCTTCAAAGCATTGATAGGTTAAGGGTTTTAGTCTGGGTAATAGAAAATGTTCTTCATTGACTCAGTGAAACTAAATACCTTATTTTTTTTCAATTTATTTGTTTATTTATTTGAAAGAGAGGGAGAGGGAGGAAGAGAGAGAGAGAGAGAGAGAATTTCATTTTCTTGCTCTCCCCTGAAATGCCTGCAATAACCAGAGTTGGGTTATGCTGACACCAGGAGCCAGGAACTCCATCCAGGTGTCCCACACGGCTGGCAGAAATCCAAATATATGAACCATCATCTGCTGCCTCCCAGATGCATCAACAGGAAGCTGGATCAAAAGTGAAAGTGAAACTTAAGCCAAAGCCTTCAAATGTGGGAGGCATGTGTCCCAAGCAGTAACTTGACCCATTATGCCACAATGCCCTCCTCTACACACAAAGTCTCATGCTGTTTTTTCTAACTGGAATATTCAGGGCTTTATCGATGGACATGCTATTGCTTTGTGCATAATAACCCTGTGACGTTCTAGCTTCATACACAACAGAATCACTTCACCCATTCAGTGTTAAAGAAACTAAAATCTCTCCAAACGAGGGACAATGCACTTGGGTAACATTTTTGTCTGTTTCTAAGATTAGTAATATTCTCTTTTTCCATATCCAACAGTTCTTGATACATATCCAACTGATTTCATTTCACAACTTTCTGTTTATTATTTAGTGCTAGTTATATTCTTTGGAGATGCTTATTTAGTCTTATTCTAATTCCTTTTTAGATTATTTGATTTCTGTTATCTCAGGAGTGGACTCCTATTGGGATCCTTCCATAAAATCAATGTTTCTTCTGGCAACTATAATTTGGGAACGAATTTCTTGGCTGGCTTGTTGCTTCCTTCATCCTCACTTCTCCAGATTTGTTTGTTTGGTCTGTGATTGCTTTCCTGGAATCCCAGGCATCTCGACTGAGAACTAATTCTTAGTGTCTGAAGGAAATATAATCAATATGATAACAAATGGAATCAATCAGCCCATTGTTTGGCTCAGTTTCTGATTGAAGTTGTCACTGTCCTTAGCTGATACTCTTGGCATATTACTCACTGTGGGCTTCAGATCATTGCCATAGTCAAATGATACACCTTCCATTTATAAACAGGTGGTCTCTGCCCAGTACTCCGTTCCCTCACAGTGGTTGGGCACTGTTGGAGCTGCCACCCCTGGAAGAACTCAAATATGCTACTAGGCATTTCTAGTAGTGAAGCTTTGTAGCCTTGCCTTGTCCAGGGGACATTCTGCTTGTTTTCATTTCATTTCTGCTCCCTATCAGCTTTTTAGCACAAGTGTATTATTTTTTAGATATGTACCAGTAATGATTTGTCTGTTGCACTGTGTTTTGAATATGGAGATACAGTGTGAACTAACTCTAATACAATTACCAGAAGACCTCCCTAAAGTGCTTTCGAAATATTTATTTATTTTTATGATATTGAAAGGGAGAGAAACAGAAACAGACACACAGAGATCTTCAATCCACCGGGTCACTCCCCAAATGCTCGCAGCTGTTGGGGTTGGGCATAGCCAGTGAGTGGTCCAGAACTCATTCTGGATCTCCCAACGTGTGTGTCAGGGACTCAAGTACTTAAGTAATTATCTGTTGTTTCCCAAGTTGTGTGTTTTAAGGAGCTAATCAGAGCAGAGCTTGTCACTCAAATATGGGATGTTGGTGCCCAACCAGTATATTGACCAATAAACCAAGTGCCTATTCTCCAAAAATATTTTTAAAAATCTATTTTTAACCTTGTACAATTTCATAGTAAGCTATGTCTTTTGTGCAGTTCAAAGATCAAAAGGAATACAGACTTTATTAGATCACAAAAAGAAACAAGATGCTTATTTGAATATGAAGTTTCTGAACTCATATGTGATAAGAAAAGAAACACAATTTTTAATACTGGTATACAGAATATTGTGAAATTTCACTATATCTAACTCATACAAAATTGAAAAGTAAAATAAAAATATCAGAATCTAAGTTTTATATATAATTATAAATTCACATAGCTCAAAAATGTGTGAAAATAATGGAATTAAAATGTTTATTTTGGTGCAACAAAATTTTGAAACCCTTGCAGGATTTTTATAATATAAACTTCCATTAATTTGCTGAGGACTTCTCATATGCAGATATTTCAAAAACATTTTAGCACTGAAAACTTCTCTTTTAATTCTGCTTCCATAAATATTTTGAAGGACCCTGTGTGTGTATGTGTGTGTGTGTGTGTGTGTGTGTGTGTGTGAAGAGAGAGAATGAGGGAGTTCAGAGACTTTGTGACTAGAATATATGATTCATAGGTATAAAATTAACCAACAGAAGACATTATCAGAATTCTATCAATGACTTTATAAGTGTGTTATTCAATAAAATATTTTACTTTATAAAATGTTAAAACATCACCCATTAAGATTTGACTCAATGTCACATCAAATCCCTTTGTTGCTTCAGTACAAAATAAGCTTAAATTACTGATATGAGTATTCAGGATAACAGTAGCATGAATCGTATTACTTGCTGCTTTTCACTTGAAAATTGCAGAAGTCCAATAAGTAAATACACATGCTATTTTAGTAATGAGTAGAATATTTTCTTTTCAATTTAAAGGAGTCCATTAATTTCAATATTTATATATTTATCTTGGCAAGGCTGGCTATACTATATATGTCAAAAATTTATTCCCTGGCCAGCACCACGGCTCACTAGGCTAATCCTCCACCTGCAGCGCCAGCACCTCGGGTTCTAGTCCTGATTGGGGTGCCGGATTCTCTCCTGGTTGCTCCTCTTCCAGTCCAGCTCTCTGTTGTGGCCCGGGAAGGCAGTGGAGGATGGCCCAGGTCCTTGGGTCCTGCACCCCGGAGACCAGGAGGAAGCACCTGGCTGCTGGCTTTGGATCTGCGCAGCGCTGGCCACAGTGTGCCAGCCGTAGCAGCCATTTGGGGGTGAACTAATGGAAGGAAGACTTTCCTCTCTCTCTCTCTCTCTCTCTCTCTCACTGTCTAAGTCTGCCTGTCCAAAAAAAAAAAAAAATTTATTCCCAGTCTAAATAAGATCGGAGTTGGTGAACTCAAGAGAATTCCATAGCATTGACAGCTCATGACAGGAGCCTCAGGTGATTACTGACCTCATAAATAAGAGTGTCAATTTTTAAATCAACAACAGTAGTCACTGTGCACTTACTCCCCATGTAGGATCTCTGTCCTTAATGTGCTGTACTATGTGAATTAACGGTATAACTAGTGCTCAAACAGTACTTTATACTTTGTTTCTGTATGGGTGCAAACTGTTGAAATCTTTACTTAGTATATACTAAATTGATCTTCTGTATATAAAGAATTAAAAATTAATCTTGATGAAGAATGGAATGGGAGAGAGAGTGGGAGATGGGATGGTTGTGGGTGGGAGGGTGGTTATGGGACGGAAAATCCGCTATAATCCAAACGTTGTACTTTGGAAATGTGTATTTATTAAATAAAAGTTAAAAAAAATTTATTGTGGTCAATTCTCAAAAATTTCCATGCTATTTTCCCAATAAGAATATGGAAATATGTATAAAAATAAACAAACCATTCATTTATTTAACAATAGTTTACATAGATCAAGCTGAGTTTTAAATGTAACACAAAATAAATTATATTTTCTGCTATAGCAAATACCTGTATTTTTGTCTATTAATTGTCCCTTTCTTTGATGAATTTTCTATTCCACATAGCAGCTGATCTATCAACTCCCAGTGAGTAGAGTCACTCTCAAATGAAATAAGTTGCTTTTGTATATGTGAGTTAGTGATGAGACTTTTCCCAGCATCCAATAAAGAATAAATGAATTTAAGTAACTACAGGAGCCTCACATCATTTTGAGTTTTCTATTTTAGACATTCTCAGTATTCTATTTTAGTACTCTCATCCACTAGCCTACATCTTTCTTCTCTGTACCCTTAAATTTCTGTTTGCTACCTTTAATAATATCTGTAATGTGTAGTAACTTAATGATACGCACTCAGACTTTCCATTTTGAGCATATAGCATCTGTAATCATTCTACATGTGTAAAATAGTATCCTTCAAAGATTAACTCTGATAGAAAATGACATAGGGATTCTATGCATCCCTGTGTCTCCTGGTTATTCCATATTCCTAATTCACTCCAAATTTCCTTTATCTGTTCATATCAAATTAAAATTCATTTTTATCAAGGGAAATTGCGTTATTTTCCAACCACATATATCTTAAAATTCTTTTCTTTTTCTTTAAAATGCCGAGGTTTACAAAACCACATTCAGTTTACTTATTAGCTATAATTATCCATAACTGCTATATTTTAGTAAGGCTGGTCCCTGCCCTGGATTGAAGGGTAAAGTTGGGATGGTAAAAACAAAAGAAATTTGAAGCCGGCACTGTGGCATAGCGGGTAGCGGGTAAAGCCACTGCCTGCAGTGCCAGAATCCCATATAAGCACCAGTTTGAGTCCCTGCTTCTCCACTTCTGATCCAGCTCCCTGTTATGGCCTGGGAAAGCAGTAGAATTTGGTCCAAGTCCTTAGGCCGCTGCACTCCGTGGTAGATCCGGAAGAAGCTCCTGGCTCCTGTCTCCTGGCTCCTGGCTCCTGGCTCCTGGCTTCAGTTTGGCACAGCTCCAACCATTGCAGCTAGTTAGGGAGTGAACCATTGGATGGAAGGCATCTCTCTCTCTGCTTCTCCTTCTCTCTCTGTGAAACTCTGAATTTCAAATAAAAAATAAACAAATCTTAAAAAAAAAGGAATTACTGAGTGGATGACAGTGAAATTTTGTTGGCTTACGATTAAGGCTATTATATTTTGAGGATATGTTTCAAAAGTGAACAAGTTTTCAAAAGTTAGATTTAATTCATTTCCAATTACACTGCACAATTGTATCTTCTTATAATGATAGATCTTATTAAAATACCATTTTGATAAATACCTCCTTTTTTAAACACTTACTAATTCATTTTCCTGGTATTTCTTTCACTTTTAGTTACTGCAATGCAGGAAACATCTTAAAATTGCATGCAATTTTGTCACTAGGATGACCAACTTTCAAATACTCTGTTAGGAAATAGTGTGACTTAAGTAGTACTGCAATAATCATAAAAAACAAAATCAAAGAATATTAAAAGTCAGATGCACAAAATGATGTGAAACATTAATGCTTACACAGTCAGTTTGGACACTCAGTAATCCACATCACAACTGACAGGTTAAATACCTTATGTGTCAAGGGGTCTTATAAACTTTCTATTTACTAAAAGGGGAAATCTGCTTCAGTGCAAGATATTCAACATTCTGGCAATAAACATAATTAACACTGACTCTTCAACTTTATATATTTTGGTTTACATATCAATCCCTTATTTATTAAATGAAAGTATGGGTCGTGTCTGCCATTAAAATGTCAGTGTCTAGATGGAAAACAAATCTAATACTGAGAAAAAATGTTTGTAAAAGATCAGTATTGTGCAGTAAAACGATCATGAGCAACGATGCAAAAGCAATGGGTTTGAATCCCACCTCAAGAATTTCATAGCTATCTGACCTGGAATAGGTACTTAACCTCTTTGTCTTTTGTAAAGTGAACTCATTGACCTATTATAAGAATAAAGGTAAAGTGACTAGATGAGCAACTGACACTAAAACATTCACATGATATTTTATATCATACTCATTATTGCTATCATAAAAATTATTCTAATTGTGTATGCTACTTCTCAGTGCCTTCAATCAGTGCTTGAGTTCTAAACTATTCAAGGGTTTTTCAAACAGTTCACAAAAATTGTATATTATGAAAAAATCATGCATGAGTTTCAGTAGTTTTGGGACCAAAATAAACTTACCTTTCAATTACATTTTTCCATAAACTTTATGAAACACCCTCCTATAAACTTTGCTCATAAAAGTTTTTGCAAAGTTGTTACATATTTAAGATTAAAGAACAAGGCATTTACACTGTAGTTATAATAATCAAGATAGATACTTAACACTAAAGGTAAAATAGTTTCCATCTTACATCTAAATTCAGACAGAAAAATTTACTTTTTCCTTCTCTATAATGAGAAATAAAAAGAATGTTAGAAATTTTTTAACTAAGAAAACCTTTCTGAAAAGACTGAAAAAAGTTTGATTGATGACAACAAGAATGAAAGTAACATAATTTTTTCCTGTTGTTTAGTTGAAAATAAATCTGCAATGCCATTTTGGAACTTTCTACTCAGTAAATAGGAGTAGATGGGTTTCAATTCTTTCACAAATACCTGTGAAACAAGGAGCAAATAAAAAATATATTTAAACAATCAATTTATTTCATTTTGCATGTGTGCAAAAATACCATGTTTTAGGAAATGTATTTTAGAGCTAGTCTGCTTACAACAAGTGGGCTTGCAAAGACCATGCCTATATTTATAGGAAGATTCTCAAAAACAAGTTCTAGGTTACCTGGTCATGATAATAGCAATAAATTCCCAGAGGCAAAAAGGAACTGAAAGAAATTATAAGTTGTATTTCTTCTGTCTGGAATTAACGTCACATTCACCAAGTCCAATAGATCTTTGACTATAAATCCCCTGAAGAGGCATTTTATATAAAACACAGGTATGAAATATAGTTTACTCATTTGGGTATTTACCTTTAGGACCAAATGTGCTCATTAGCCTAAGATGAAGCTTTGGCTGCTGTATGTTAGTGAGGAAAAAGAAATTCTTACTGGGGTATTCTAGCACAAGTCAAGGTTAACATGCCTTGGCTTCTATTACTCAAAGGACTGCCAAGTCTAGTTGAGAATGTGACCTGCCACTGTGTCACTACTTTGCATCTGCTAGATGCTGACAATAACCTATTTGGGGCTAAGCATCCTAACACATAGCACTTCCTCATGATTTATTTTTGGCATATCTTCAAGTATTCATGAACACTGCCAGAAAAATATCAGTTATTCCTATAGGAATTCTTACAATGGAAATTAATTATTTCCCTAGTTATGATTATTATGTACTGACAGAAGGTAATAAAGCAAGAAAATTTGCAGGCAAAGTAAGCTATTACTAATTGAATATTTGTAAAACATTAACAATGATTTTATAATGTACTCTTGAAATCATGAGAAAAGAAAGCTCAGAAGAATTATAGTATAAGTAAGAGGCAAAGGAAAAAATTGCCTTGCATGACTGCATTATTTAGATAGTTTATAGTTGATCTTGAATATTCTTCATTTGGACCTTGTCTAAAAAGGGGATTCTAGTGGTGCTTTGTTAATTACGAGACATGATGAATTTAAAATGTGGCTCTTAAAAAAAAGAGAAGAGGTGGATATTTCCACCACCTAAGTTGTTCAGTTCAATTGTTCATATTTTAAAATCAGGAATGTAAAAAAATTTATTATATTCATATTATATGCAAGGGAGAGAATTTTATAGTTATCCATAAAAATAAAAATATATAAATGTCAGAATTTCTTAGTAAAACCATTGATTTGTGGACCACTTAGAAAATGGGAACTCTTGCAAAAAATTAGACTGTAAAGGATTGAATTACATAGCTTAAATATCTAATAAGTTGGGTTAAATCTTCAGCCTCAGTTTAAAACTTCTATAACTATACTTACATTTCAGGCAAAATTAAGATTTATTCCACAATAACTTTTTCTTGAAATTAAACTATTTTTGTGATTTATATATCTGTGAGTAACAATTTGGCTCACAAAATAGTCCAATTGCTTCTCCATACCTCTTCTCCCCCTTAAAGTTAATTGGACCAGTAACATCTAGGATTATCAAGCTATGAGCAAATAATATACATGTTGTTTCTGGTCCTACAATGAAACCGGTAAACAGTACTAAGCTATTTCTTCCAATCCACAGTGATTCAAGAGCCTGCATGTTTCCAATGATGAATCTAGATCAATGGCCTTATCCTCTTTATGTGTATGTGTTTCATTTAGTAATCTCAAATATCCTTTTGAGTAGTGTTTTTATACACATTTTATAGGATAAGAATTGAGAACAATTCACAATAGCTAAGATATGGAATCAACCCAGATGTCCATCAACTGATATCTGGATAAGGAAATTGTGGCATAGATAGATAACCGATATATAGAGAAAGAGATAGAGACAGAGAGACAGAGAGATAGAGATAGAGATAGAGATAGAGATAGAGATAGAGATAGAGATAGAGATAGAGATAGAGATAGTATGGGATACTACTCAGCCATAAAAATGAATGAAATCATATTTGCAACAAAATGGACAAACTGGAAATTATTATACTTAGGGAAATAATCCAGTCCCCAAAAGACAAATATATGCTTTTCTTAATCTTTTGTAACTAATAGCATAACAAAAAAATGTCATGTACAGGAGTGAAATTGATATTTTGAGATCTGATGGTTGTTTACAGCCCTTGTCTCTACTGTTAAGGAACAGTGTTTTTTCCTTCTTATTATTTGTTGAATTCTTCACTAAGCGTAGGGTTAATCTTATGCATATAAAACAGATTGAGAGTAGATCATTGTAAAAATTAAAGGAAGGAATGGGAAAGGATGGGGGGAGGAGAGTAGGAGTATGGGCTGAGGGATGGTAGGGTGAAAAGTATTACTATGCTCCTAAATCTATAAATATGAAGTAGATGAAATTGGTTCATATTAAAAAATTTTTAAGCCAAGACACTCTGGCAAAAAGATCTCTGTGAGTGAGATCCCAGTGGAAAGAACAGGTCTTCAAAGAAGGAGGTACCTTTCTCTGAAGGGAGGAGAGAACCTCCACTTTGACTATGACCTTGTCTAAACAAGATAAGAGTCGGAGAACTCAGAGGGCTTCCATAGCCTTGGAAACTCATGACTGGAGCATAGGGAGATTACTGATGCCATAGACAGGAGTGTCAATTTGTAAAGTCAACAACAGGAGTCACTGTGCACTTACTCCTCATGTAGGATCTCTGTCCTTAATGTGCTGTACATTGAGATTTAATGCTATAACGAGTACTCAAACAATATATTTCACTTTGTGTTTCTATTGGGGTGCAAACTGTTGAAATCTTTACTTAATGCATATTAAACTGATCTTCTGTAAAAAAAAAATTATCAATTCCCAACTTGACTCTCACTGGGATTAAACATGACAATAGGTCTGATCTGATTTCATCATCATTTAAAAAATCATCTATTATTTTTCACTTTATGTTTCTGTGTGGGAGCAAACTGTTGAAATCCTTACTTAATGTATACTAAGCTGATCTTCTGTATATTAAGATAATCGAAAATGAATCTTGATGTGAATGGAAGGGGAGAGGGAGTGGGAAAGGGGAGGGTTGTGGGTGGGAGGGACGGTATGGGAGGGAAGCCATTGTAATCCATAAGTCGTACTTTGGAAATTCATATTCATTAAATAAAAGTTAAAAAAATTTTTTAAAAGAATTGAAAATAAAGTTCATTAAGTCACTGGCATAATGAACATAGTAGTCAAGAATATATAAGGCATCTTCAAAAAGTTCATGGAAGATGCATGTTATGGAAAACTACACATGAATTTCAAAAGTTTTGCACCAAAATAGACTTATCTTTTAATTATCTTTTCCCACAAACTCTTTGAAGTGCCCTAATATGTTCTGAGATCAGACAGAAAAGCATTTAAGTCCTACCTCTACCACTTACTAAGTAATCTTGGCCAGGTTATCTAATATCTTTTTTCAATATTTATTTATTGAGAGGCAGGGTTATAGACAGAGACAGGGAGAGACAAAGAGAGAGCTCTTCCATCCACTGTTTCACTCCCCCAGTTGGCTGCAATGGCCAGAGTTGTGCTGATCTGAACCCAGGAGCCTGGAGCTTCTTCTGGGTCTTCCATGAGGGTACAGGGACCTAAGGACTTTGGCCAATTTCTACTGCTTTTCCAAGCCATAGCAGAGAGCTGGATCAGAAAAGGAGAGGCCGGGACTTGAACTGGTGTCCATATAGGCTGCCGGTGCAGCAGGTGTCAGCTTTACCTGCTATGCCACAGCACCAGCCCTATTTAATTTCTTGATCCTGGATCTCTCATCTGAAAAACTCAGAATGACTACTATACTTCCTAGGAGGGTATCAGTGAAATTTAAGTGACAAGACTGTATCTTGAGCTCCAAAGCATTTTGTAAACCCTCAGTATTGGAGAGCTATGTTTCTTATATGGTCACAAACCTAGAGACTATTTGATGTTTTTAAATCCTTAAAACTATTTTTAAATGGTTACATCAGAAAACATGAAAAATAAGTTTTGAGGTGGCCCATTTTCTTTTGTGTTTAATATTTATTTATTTATTTGAAAGTCAGAGTTACACAGAGAGAGGAGAGGCAGAGAGAGAGAGAGGTCTTCCATCGGATGTTTTACTCTCCTATTTGGCCGCAGTGGCGGGAGCTGTGCCCAGCCAAAGCCAGGAGACAGGAGATTCTTCTGGGTCTCCCACGTGGGTGCAGGGGCCCAAAGACTTGAGCCATCTTCTACTGCTTTCCCAGGCCATAGCAGAGAGTTATATTGGAAGTGGAACAGCCGAGACTGGAACCGGTGCCCTTAGGGGATGCTGGCACTGCAGGCGGTGGCTTTACCCACTATGCCACAGCACTGGCCCTGGTGGGCTATTTTCATATGTCAATCAAGTTTTCCAGAATGACATAAAGATACAAATTCCTTACATGAATACCATTCTTTGATTCATTTTGTTTTAAGTTTAAGTAACAACTCTATCAATCTTATCATGAAATTACAGCATCATAGAATTGTAAATTCAGGGGCCCATGCTAATATATTCAGAAAATGTTTGACTTTTTCCCTTTGCCAATTTTGAAAGGAACACATTTTGGGGCAGAGTTATGGAAGTGTGAGGGGATTCTATTGTTAAGATTCCTTAAATTTGGGCCGGCGCCGTGGCTCAATAGGCTAATCCTCCACCTTGCGGTGCCAGCACACCGGGTTCTAGTCCCGGTTGGGGCGCCGGATTCTGTCCCGGTTGCCCCTCTTCCAGGCCAGCTCTCTGCTATGGCCAGGGAGTGCAGTGGAGGATGGCCCAGGTACTTGGGCCCTGCACCCCATGGGAGACCAGGAAAAGCACCTGGATCCTGGCTCCTGCCATCGGATCAGCGCGGTGCGCCGGCTGCAGCGGCGGCCATTGGAGGGTGAACCAGCGGCAAAAGGAAGACCTTTCTCTCTCTGTCTCTCTCTCACTGTCCACTCTGCCTGTCAAAAAAAAAAAAAAAAAAAAAAAAAGATTCCTTAAATTTTAGGAAGTTTCTATACCTGAGAATAAGCAAGATAATTAAGATGATCTTTCTAAAATGATTATCAAGAAATTCCAAATGCCTGAAGAAATATTTTCAAAAATTTCTAGCAGAATAAGGTTTCTGTTCTTTTAGTGTGACTGTTCTGATCTGTTCTCTTTTACTTTTCAAGCTCAGTTCCATCCTGTTCTAGTCTGAGTTACATCAAGCTATGTTTAATTTCCTAAATCATCCATATTCAGTTATATTTTCAGGCCAGAAAAAACTTTCCCATTGCGAATCTGTTTGGGATTACTATTTCCCAACATGGAAGACCAGAGTCCTTTTTAGAGACAAACAGAGGAGTTTCGAAGGCAAACCTTCCTGCTCTCTTGAGAGAGACCCACTAGAGAGAAGCAGACTTGAGCAATGGAAAACAATAAGGAAAAATGCATTGAGCACTTGAATTCAAAACTATCCCATCTAATTTTCCAAATATATAGTCAAAACAAGATTTTTAAATTTATAACTATGCTACTCACATAGACTTTACATTTTTCCAATTTTCTCACAATGCTCTTAAAAAATAAGAAGTCTAAATTTAGTGTTCAAAATATTTGCTGGAAAATTTTATTAATGTCAAATTTATAGCCTCACTCTAGAATTTTTATTTTTACAGTTTTGAAGGGAGAAAATTGAAACATTTTTTTAGAAACTATCCCATGTTTCTTATGCATCTGAAGGTTTTCATACCATCCAGAAAACTTAACAAAAGGATTAAGATATTATGTGTTGGTAGTACTTGAAAAATTTCCACCATAATGCCTGATGCAGATACTAGATCTTCTTACACTTACAGTAATACATAAAATGACTAATATTTGCTTTTCCCAACTACAGTACTAAAAATATGATGGCATTTTTACAGAGGCTCCCTTCTACTCAATCTCTGTTTGTCTTTACCTAACAACCAATACCAGTGCACACTAGCAAATGATCCTTCAAATTAATGACCTCATATTGTACTAGGTTCAGGACAGCTGTTCGAGGGTCTTTTTACATGAACTTATACCTCTTTCTGCTGAAGACTGCTGTGGCCTATGTCGTTGCACCATCTGCTCAGCTCTCACTCCAGCAGCTGCCATTCTTGTCTTGGCACCGTCTGTCTGGTTATCTCAGACTCCCATCTGCACTACTTATTGTCACTGCTAAAATTACAATACATTTCACCTTCTACTCCTAAACAGAGGAATTCCAGAGTCATTTCTCCTTGTGGATTTAGGAAACTCCTTTGCAAAACAACTAGAGGGCACACAATAAAAATCCCTTCCTTAAGGCGGGCATTTGATCTAGTAGTTATATGTGATCCTACATGGAAGTGCTTGGGTTTCATTCTTGGCTTCTGCTTTGGCTTCTGAATCCAACTTCCTGTTTATGTAGATTCCAGGAATCAGTGGTGATGGCCAAGGGATAGGATTACTACTATGGGAGATTTGGAAAAGTAATCTTTGCTACCTAAGCACACTACACATAAGGAAAAACATATTTCATGTTGTGGGAGAAGGTATTACTTAAAAAACACAGGAAAATTTGGCAACAAAATTAATGTATGTCATGACTTCTTTTCAGATTCGACTACCAGAGAATAGTTCTGCTTATCTTTATACATGAGTTACTATAAACATTTTTACATTCTAGAAAAATTGATGTTTTAAGACAAGGTTATTTTATTTCCCCTGAATAAAAGGACAATTGCATGTATTTCTATCACTGCTGTTCTTATATATACTACTCCAGCAATATGAGAATACTTCAAAAAGTTCTTGGAAAAAACAGAATTAAAAGTATGTGTTTATTCTGGTGAAAAATTAAAATTGAGATCTATGCAGTTTTTTTAAATAATACACATTTCCAGGTATGATAAAAATTCTGCACCAATTTTTGTAACAAAATAAGCTTATCATTTTAATTCCATTCTCCAACAATTTTTTGGAGTATCCTCATATTAACTAACAGCCTTTAACCAAAATAATTAAACATACTTTGCAGAGAAAAACTTTTGATAATAGATGAATGATAATTATAATTTACAAATTTTTTAAAAAAGCAATTGAATACACATATGAATCCTAAAAGCTGTTCAGTAATTTGTAATGGTATTACCAAAAATTGAAGAGTTATTCAAAATTGACAAAAAACTAATCAAAATGTCTATTGGCAGTTAATAAAAAATTGTGTATTTATAAAATGTATTATTCTAAACAGAATAAGTGGCATACTGTTATGTACATCCAAATAAACAAAAATCATATATATATATATAGGATTGAGCAAAAGAAACAAGGCATAAAAATGCTGTATGACTTCACTTCTAGAGAATTCAAAATCATGCAAAATAATTGTGCTGTTTGGCAGAAGACTGTGGATACACGAAGAGGGGATTCTTCAGTGCTAGGGATAGTCTACTTCCTAACCTGGGTGGTTATGGGCTGTGTTAGCATCCAAGGCCTGCCATAGCAAATACTACACGCTAAGTAGATTTTAAAAGTGGAATCCCTCCCCCAACAGTTCTGGAGGCCAGAAGTAAGAAAGGTGTGGAAAGGGTCGTGCTCCCTCAGAAACTTCCAGGATGGAATCCTTCCTCCACAACTCCAACTGTGCCTCGGCCAGTGTTTGCATGACTCCCATCCCTGTCTGTTTTTACATGGCCTTCTTTTTCAGTCAGTGTCTTTTCCTCTTCTCTTAGACTTGTCATTGGATTTAGGTTCCAACCAGATAATCTGTGATATTATCAGTTCAAGACTCTTAATTACATTTGCAAATCCTTTCCCAAATAAAGTTATATTCAGTTTCCAGACATTAGGATGTAGACTTTACTTCTTAAGGCTACCACTGAGCTCACTACATGTGAAATTGTTCATTTTGTAAATATATATTTAACTGCATACTTAAGATTTATGTACTTTTCTTTTTAGAGATTCTTCTTATTGAAAAAATTATGAGAAATGATTGAGGGTTACAGCTTAAGTAAAGCACTGTGGCTTAGTAGGTTAAGCCTCTGCCTGTGGTGCTGGCATTCCATATGGGCATCAGTTTGTGTCCCGGCTGCTCCATTTCAGATCCAGCTCCCTGCTAATGGTCTGGGAAAGCAGCAGAGGATGGCCCAAGTACTTGGGCCACAGCACCCACGTGGGAGACCTGGAAGAAACTCCTGGCTCCTGACTATGGATCGGCCCAGCTTCAGGCATTGTGGTCATTTGGGGAGTGAACAAATGAATGGAAGATCTCTCTCTCTCCCTCTCGCTGTATGTAACTCTGTCTCTCAAATAAATAAATAAATAAATAAATTTTTAAAAAAGAAAAAATAATTAACGCCTCTCCATTTTATAAGCATTCCAGTTATGCAAATCTTGTATCATTTGGCATATATTGAACATTAAAATGGGGAGAAAATAATTGCTACCTTATGACACCCCCCCCATTTTTTATCGATAGACTAGAGAAAATCCTTAAGCAGATTTATAGCATAATATATATACTCCTTTTATGTTTAACAGAGATATCCTAAATAAAACAAGATGGCAATATTTAGTACCATAGAAATCAACAATTATAAACAGGAAAAGCCATACAAATCACAGCAAGAAAATAAGAATTATGGGAAGAACAATGATAATACTCTGTGACACCTTGAAACTACTTTTGCATTTTGGCATTAAAACTCTTTCCCCAACCCTATGCAATTCAATCACTGCTGACAACAGTACAGTGAATTGCCTTGCTTTGCATGAGAGTCAATCTAAGCACAATTATGAAATATAAAGGGATATGCAATCAAGAACTGGGACAGACACTTCCTTTAGCAGAGGAACTTAGTCAACAACCTAAATATGCATCACAAAGTATATAAGTGTGTGTATGTGTGTGTGTATGCTTTTCTGACCATGAAATGTACCAAATATTTTTGCCCCACATAATAACATTTCCAGTCAATTAAGGACTATGTGGTCAAATAAAACTAAATTTGACAGTGGTCAAATAAGACTAAAATATAGCAGGAACTGGTGACACGGCAAAGTGGGTTAGCCCACTGCCTGTAATGCTAGCATCCCACATGGGTAACAATTTGAGTCTCATCTGCTCCACTTATGTCCAGCAACAGAAAAGCAATGGAAGATGGCCCAGGTATTAGGATCCCTGCCACCCATGTGAGAGACCAAGAAGTTCCTGATCCCAAGTCAGGTTCCTGGCTCCTGTCTTCAGCCTAGCCCAGTCCCTGCTGTTGGCGGCCATCTGGGGAGGCGGCTGGAGGAAAGAGGATCTCTGTCTCTGTCTCTCTGTCTCTCTCTCTCTCTCTCTCTGTAACTCTTTCAAATAAATAAATAGATACATCATTTACAAAAAAAAATTAAAACAGAACTGAAAAGTTTCTGTCAACTGGTGATGTATTTGCTGTGTTAATGTAGTTCTACACATCACTCACATGTCTGTGATGGTGTTGGTATAAGTCTTCTGCGCTGCCAGTCCCATAAAAGTATAGCACATACATCCATGCACAGTGTAAGATACTTGATGGACATACGCGGGCTCGTCCTGCGAGGTCCACGCACTGCCGGGATGGTGGGGCAACGGTGTTTTTCAACAAGAAGCACCAAAGACAAGTTTTCGGTGAACATGTCTGTTTATTAACAATCAAGCATAAGCTTTTAAAGGGCAGGCAGAGGGGAGAGTAGCTAATTCAAGGCAACACTAATTCTATAGGATGAAGCCGATGTTGGAGATGCTATCCTTCTCCAATCAGCTTGAAGGTCACGTAGGCTATGGAAGCCTCCCAGGTGGGCCTAGGCCACACCCAAGAGCAGTTTACCTGATTGGCAACAGAAGGCGCAGGTGGGGGGAAATGTTCTTGGGGCTCCTGCCACCTGCCAGCAATCAGGCTAACCTCCAGCCTGGGCTAGGCAGGCAGTTTCACAGGCTCACCCACAATGATAATAAACTGCTATGCTACTGATTTAAGTATTTAATGTACTGTACTCAATTACAATGTTATTTTTTTCTTTTTTAAGGGATTTATTAATACATTAAATTCTCAGGGTCAGAGCAAATGAATGATAATTACTACGACCTGATTCTCATCAATTCCCATGTTAATGTGATATAAACACAAAAAAATACAATTTCAACATAGTTCATAGATATAATTCTCTAAGAATACAACAATACTTCCCTTTGAGAGACAGAGAGAGATCTTCCATTATCTGGTTCACTCCTTAAATGCCCACAATAACCAGTGCTGGACCATCACTCTCAGTGGGAAGGACTTGAGCTATCATCTGCTGTCTCTTGAGGTACAGGTTAGCAGGAACCTGGGTCAGAAGCAGAGTCGGCATTGCACCACATCTACAATCTCAAAGAACAAGAACAAAGTGATGCAGATTGTTATACTTTCTTGCACACAATAGAGCTTATCAAAGTTCAGGAAGAGTGTAAACACAGAGAAATTTGTATACAAATCTCTCCCATATAATGACATGGATTGAAGGCTAGAGAGAAGTATATTCCTGACCACCTTGGTTACTGAGGCCAAAGCAAAATGTTTTGTGATGGTAAAAGAAAAGGCTAGACCAGTACTAAGGTATTGCATTTATGGCTAGCTCTGCATGGTCTAAATGATTCAGGAATTGTTACTCATTATATTATGTTAGAGTGAGTGGTGAGTCTGCAGTTGCTGATATGAAGACAGTAGGAGGATATCTGGAAACTCTAGATAGACTAATAGTGAACAAAAATTACTTGTCAGAGAAAATCATCAACATGAATGAAACCTCTCTGTTCTTGAAATGGATGCCTGAAAGCAGTTTCATCTAGAGAGAGGCCAAGTTGATTCGGCTTTCAAGGTTTTAGAGAGGGTAATAGCATAATACATTGTGCAACCATGAATTAAGTTATCCATACTCAGATTATTTTATCTGTTTTCCACTGGTTATTTCTCTGGGCAGAATGCCTTCCTAGTCTGCTAAAGATATTACTGAGCCCACTGTTTATTCCTGGTGACAAATTTGTGGATTAGCTATAAATATTACCCTCTCTGGAAATACACTGGAGCAAAATGGCATTTTTGTTTTATTTATCTGTTTTAAAATTGTGTGAAACAATAGAGGGCAATATCTAAAAACTATAATTTAATGCTACAATGCCTGAATTCCAGTTCTGTCACTTAATAATTCTGACATTTTAGTTAAATTACATCTCAGATATGTAATCTACTTATTTGAAAAAGATATTCAAAATGGCTCTCACTACACTGAAATGGTGTCACTTTTCTAGCTGGATTTAGGAAGGATTGCAAATGAATTATAGAGGCTGAGGCAGATTCCTTCCTTTTCTCCCTAAAGTTAAGTTTGCTTGCTTTATAAAAACATTGGAGTAATATGTAGGAAACTCTGGCTGACACGTGCATTATGCCATTTACTTGTTTAATTATACCAGTGAATATCAGTGCTTTTTATCTTTTTGATTATTGGACTTTTTCTCTAGATTGTGTTAATGGAAATTATTTTAATGTGATTCCATGAAGGACCCTCTTTTTTGCTTATGGCATGAATTAAAAGTGGCTCCCAAACTTAATCAAGGCCATGGCTTTTTATGTGTATTGTCTGTAAACCCTTCATTGTGGAGAAAGAACTTTGTGAGCCTACTGTGAGTATAAATCTAAAATAATCAGATTTGCTCTCGTACATTTGCCTTCTCAGACTTGTGTGGAATTTCTAGACCAGAAGGAATCTTTGGACACCAAGTCCATAACATGAGACTGGGATTCTACCGATTTTATTTTAAATAAACTTAGGCCAAAGGCAAGGAGTGACTTTTGAAAGAGCTTGGATTTGTTTAAAGTGCAATAAGTAAATAAAAATCAAATACCATTGCTCTGTATGTCATCAGTTAAATTTGAATTTCTCTGAAGGAATATAAAGAAAAATATTTTTGTGAGAGTTTCCAGTTATCTGAACTCTACTGGGTTATTTTAAAAATTCTTATAACCTCAGAAATCAGTACTTACAATAAGAAACTAACATTTTTGGCTCTAATATTATTCAGAATTACCATATTTATTGTTGAATAATTAGTGAATGATGATCTCTCATTGATAGTAAAATATCTACGTTAGTTTCTGACTTGTTGAAATTTTATCATTGACCAAAAATGCTTCTTCATTTGCTTTTTCTTTTCTGACAAGACCTAAATTTGGAGCTGCAGGAAAACAGAAAAACCCAACATGCCTGCTCCTTTAAGAAGACATGGCTCCTTTACTTTAAAAATAAGGAAATGGTAGATATTTTGTGAAGCAGGTAAGATTCTGTTTGACAACAACCCATATCTGAGTGCTTTATTTCTGTTATGGTTCCACCCTAGGAGGTCTCTCTCTCTCTCTCTCTCTCTCTCCATACCACATCTCATCTCCAGCCCTGTGTTTCTCCACCCCTTCAAATAAAATTAAAATTAAAAAAAGTGAAATGGAAGTCTCAGAGAGTTAAACTATATATTTAGTATAAATAATTAGAGTTTTGTCATAAATTATTCTCAGTATAACACTCAATTTACAGTTAGTGAACACAATATTAATATACTAGTAGATTATTGATGCTATAATATTATTAATATATTTACATCACATTAATTGTTCATATTCACTGAAATGAAAATATGTAGAGAAATAAAATCTGGAGCTCACATTAGTTTAAAATTTTATATTTTATCAAATATATGTACTAAGCTTTAAAAACAACTTTAAGGAGCCAGCATTGTAGTATAGCAGGTAAAGCCACCACCTGTGCCCATTTGGGCACTGGTTTGGGTTCTAGCTACTCCAAGTCTGATCCGGCTCCCTGATAGTGACCTGGAAAAAGCACTGGAAGATGGCCAAATACTTGGGCCTCTGCCACGCATGTGAGAAACCCTGATGAAGCTCTTGGCTTTATCCTGGTCCAGCACCAGCTGTTGTGATCATTTGGAGAGTGAACTAGTGAGTGAAAAATATATTTCTCTCTCTTCTTGTCTCTCTGTAACTCTGATTTTCAAATAAATAAATGAATCTTTAAAATACACTTTAAATTTCCATGTATTGTTCTTATATTACATATATAGTTTTAATACCAGCAACGTAAGTAAACATCATTACTATAAATAACACAAGCAAGAAACGATATCAAAATCTTTTAAATTTAATATAATCTTGGAATATTTTAAATTTAAATATAACTTGTTCCACAAAGAACACAGTATGTTTTTCTTATTTCCTCTTTATTTCATTGGAAATTGTGCAAACTTCATTCCTAAGTATCAAAATTCTGAATATGTATGCTGAGAAACTATTTCAGGCATTATTTTCTTAGTAGGAAAAACTGCTTGATTTGAAGGCATAGTAGATTTTAATTTGCTTGCTTTAGGGTGGAATTTTGCTACCAAAATGTAAACTTAAATATTTGTGAAGATTAGTTAGATATTGACTTAGAGATGGTGACCATCAATCCAATTAAAAATATGCCTATTTTAAAAGTTAAATAATATATCCTGAGATCTCTCTTATTTACTGTTGCTTCTTTGTGTAACTGCTTCTGAAGAAATATTTTTTGGAAAATTTTCCCCAATAGGAAAAGGAGTACTGTACTCCTGGGCAAACACATTTTTCCTGGCTCTTTCAATTAGTAGTTATCTAATCCATTGCCATATATTCTTCAAATAATACCATTTCTGGTAGGAAGGTTTTGGAAGAATGTGACCTTGGCTTTGACTATGTTCAACTTATATCCTATGAGAGTCTGTCCATTACCTCAAAATCAACATTCTGCCCCCCATTGATATTTGCAGGACATACTAGTGATCTAATTCCACTTCATCTCATTCAATGTGAATTATTGCCCTATTTTATGAACTTGAAAAAATCAGTCTCTTTGTCATTATTACTGTATCCATTTGCTTAATCCATGCATTCATGGTAATGAAGGCTCCACGCTAGTTTGGAAACTATTTTGTTCAAAACTGTGTCTTCTTTATCTTCTGCATCACCTGGCAAAGTATTGACATTTAATAAACATTTTCAAACAAGTTAGTGTATCATGTTAAAAGAAAAGCAAACATACACTTTCTTTGCTAATGAATACATATGTTGTGTTCCTGATTCAAAGGACTCCATCATCATTTCAAATCAAACATTCCTGTATTCTTTCTGATATCCTTCTTTTTGGGTTGTTGATTCCTCCAACAGGTTTTAGATTTATTGCAATGATGATGATGAACGTAGCCAGGATTTTTTGTGTGGAACTATCTAGATCCTGCAGACATATTAAAATCATTTTACCATTACTGCAATGCAGGGAGATAGTATTATTACTACTTATTCTGCAGAAAAAGAAAATTGGAACACAGAGATATTAAGTGGAAATCATCCCAGTAAGCAGCAGCAAATTTGGACTCAGGCTTTTTGACACCTCTAGTGTCTACTAAGACTGAGTCCACACTTAATCAATCTAGTCTATTAGCTTGAGCACCTATACCTGCTTCAGAAAACTTTTAGCTTTTAGGTTCAACTACTATCATCCGATGATTTCCCTCCTCAAACATTTGATCCTTGGCAGAACTGTTCTTTGGTTTTGTTTTTATTTCCCCATGGAAGCCAACACAGCCTTGCTGATTTTGGTTACACATCTGAAAGGCTTTGCAATTGTCAACTCAACTGTTTGTATTATAGTTTTTGTCTGGTTTCAATCTGTTCTGCTTCAGCACAAAAGGAATTTATATACAATTTGGGATCACAGAAAAACACAGTCATTGGGAAGTGTTTCAGTCAGAGGTGAATTTGTTGTTATAAACACAAATTAAAGTTTGTACAAACTCTCTTAAAGTTTGGGGATTGATCTGAATAAGTTCAAATAACTTCATAACTCAAGGGCAGGAAATATAGCTGGATCTCACAGACAATTGAAGATGATAAATTCAAACACACACTTAATTATTTTATCAAAAGGCTCTCTAGACCTTCGCTCTGGGTTGAGTGTAACCAAGATCAGGAGTATTTATTCTGAAATATTACTATGTGTTAGCTATGTTCCTAAACCCAAAGCCACAGCTTCCTTTAAGCAACATTCCACACAGTTCTCATACCTTCTTACCTTCAGCATCTAATCTTTTCCCTACCCATTTAGGCTAGAGGTGATAAATGTACTTACTATTTCTAGTTTTTGCATTATCCATACTAGTTTCCTTATGCCATACTCACACTTTAGGAAATTTACATTTTAGAATCTCTTGTAATTACCCAATTTGCATATGTCATCTATTTCTTATTGGCTGCCTTCTGATTCAAATTTCAATGAACTCTAAATCTCTCCAGTATCTTTTAAGGAAGAGGATACATCTGATTGTTATACTTAGCATTGGTTGAGACATTTTTGGTATGGCTTCATTATATTTTATTTTTCTGTCCTGTCTTAGTCCATTAAGGCTACATAACAATGGTACCTTAGACTGGGTAATCTATAAATAACAGAAATTTATTTACCATAGTTCTGGATACTGGGGAGTCCAATACAGAGGAACTGGCATATTCAAAGTCTGGTGAGGGCCCAATTCTTTATAGCTATGTCCTCAAATGGTGGTTGGGTAAAGGCACAACCTTCAATTGTTTTTATAAGGATGATAATTACGTCCATGAGGGCAGAACTTTCATGATGTAATAATTTCCTAGAAGGCCCCATATCCTGATCTACTCACATTGGGTTTTAGGTTTCAATACATGAATTTTAGAAGAATACTGACATTCAGTTCATCACATGTTTCTTTTCCACTTAAGTTTTAGACATGGTGTCTAAATACAATTACCCCAGAGAAACATTAACTTCTTACTGGTGTCCTCCTGACAAATGAGAGGAATTGCAAGACATTCTTCAAGTAAGAAATAGGAAAAGCTGGTTTCAGAGTTAAGAAGGCAGGGATTTATGACAGCAATTTCTAGGATGTCTGTAATAATCTTGGTCTTACAATATTTATGCCCTCAAGTAATCTCTTTTTTAACTAAATCAGAGGTTTTCTCCATGATCAACAGAATACTATAACATTCAACTTCTTGATCTGTGCCATAAAAGGCATTGCTTCTTCTCCCTGCACTGTTGGGTTACTCCTCAGGCATAGAAAGATGACGTGTTCCTAAGCTATCCAAACAGCCTTGTGGAGAGGACACTCGGGAGGGCAATTAAATCTCACCAGCCAACATAAGTAACTTGTAGTCATTTGAGTGCATCAGCTTGGAAGCAGTTAAGCTTTCAGAGAGGAAAATGCTTACAGCACTAACATGATTTAACTGATGAGATATCATAACCCAAGTCTGCTCAAAACGTTCCTGAACTACTGAGCTTCAGAAATTGTGAGCAATTGTTTTTATTATTTTAAACCATTAAACCTTGAGATTATTTGTTACAAGAAAGCGATAACTAAAAGTTGAATATAAGGATGAATGGGTATTAACTTGCTTAGTTGGTTATGAAAGCCATATTATAGGACAAGAAGGGAAAAAAGTTCAAAGGGTCAAGAATCTCATTAAGGTGACTTAGAATTCAAATTTTTAAACAATGGCTTCCTTTGTTATTTGTGAGACAGGTGTTTGGATTTGATGGGGTCTAGGTATGTGAGCTTAAGTTTCTGGGCATGTCAAGAGTTATTGACACAGACGATATTGCAACATGGAGGATTTTGAAGCTTAAGAATAATTTTATCAAGTGTTGTGCACAGCATCCAGCCTCCAATTGGACGTCCTCAGTCAGAATATAGTCATAGTAAAGAAAAATAAGAGAAGGTATCTGGGCCAGAGGAGAATTGAGTAAATTAACTGAATTAGGAAAAAAAGAAAAACATATGCATACAGATGTTGATATGAATATATGATACATATGAGGGTGTGAAGTTTTTTCCATAATATATAGAAAATGTTATGGAAAAATTATGCATGGACTTCAACAATTTTGTGCCAAAACAAACTCATACTTTTAATTCTAGTTTTTCACAAGCTTTTTGAAGTACCCTCGTGTGTATGTGTATCTGTGTGGGAGTCTCACTGGAGATTAGGGTGAATCATGTTGTTGAACTATCACAGCCGTAAAATATATGTAAATCTTTTGGCACAAATATTTTTTAAAATCATATTTAACACATAGATGCTGCTTATTTTTATTTTTTTTACGTTATATGTTTCTGTTTTCTAAAATTTTTGGTAGCCACTCAAGTGAATTATTGACTTATAAAAAGTTTTTAAATTAATGCATATATTTAAACAAACGTGATATACTAATAAACTGTACTCTTCATCTATCTCCTGATGGTTACCTGGGGTAAATACAATTGAAAATATTCTATCGTGCTGTTATACAACAATGAATGGATTTTAAATGTTTTTACATAAATATCTTTAAGTTACATTTTCACAAACTTTTTGAGGTATCCTGGTATCACATATTAGATCAGCATATTATGATGTTTTGTTTTAGGGGAAAAAGTAAGCACAGATCATTTCCTTCTCTGCTTAAAAAGCTTAAGCAGAAAGAGAACAATCTATGAAAATAGAGAGATGAACAGAAGCAGCCAACTGGCACACATATTTGGGGCTCACATGCAAATCAACTTATTCTTTGCTTTCCAACACTTCCCAAATTCTTTTAAAACCATATTTGAATCTGGATAGCAACTCTATATGAAGTCATCACTGATATAAATACAGACAGCATTGTGTTGGGTAGAGCAATGCCAGAAAATGACAGGACCAACAGATAAAAACCAAAGCAATTAAGTTTCCATAAACACTTGACTTGGTGTTGAATCAACATTCATTTTTATAAACAGCAGTGTAGCAAGAAATAAATGACAATCATACATTTCCAATATATAAACCATGTTGATTTGGTGAAGAAACAGAATTCTTTCCAGCTTTTTCCTTACAATGTGGGAAAAAAAACTTACTCAGTAATTTATGAGTTTTATTTCAGATATCGTGTGAAATTCTCTGTTGGCAAAATGTTAAAAAATTAACAGATAAACTTTGGTATGTTTTTGGTTTCACAACATCCCCCTCAACCAAAATAAAAAAAAAATCTGGCTACATATAAGCAATTTTTAGTGATAATTTTCCTTTACTGCATAATTTCTGAGCACTCATTGTGAACTTATTAGCAAGGCAAGGGAATTCTTTCTTAAAATGCTGTAATAGTTCTGTTTCTATTTCCTAAGCCTTACTTCAACAATAACACAGAATAACACATGAAAGCATAATTTTTACCTGATTTTCTTCTCTTACAGATATTCAATTGACCTTTCTCAGGAAATAGCTGAGGTACATATATATTACAAATATGTTTATAATCTTTAAAAATATATTTATTTTTATTTGAATTGGGGAGGGGGAAGAGAGATATCTGTCTGCTGATTCACTTCCATATATGTCTACCTGGGTCCAGCCAAGCCGGAAGTTGGAACTTAATTAAGATCTCCCTAATGGATGGAGGAAGGGACCCAAGTACTTGAGTCATCATCTACTGCCTCTCAACGTGCATAGTAACAGGAAGCTGTAATCAAAAGTGGAGCCAGGATTTAAACCCAGGCTCTGAGGAATGGGCATCTAAGCGGCATCTTAACCACTGAGCCAAAAGCCCCTTCCAGGAAAATATGTTTATTAAAAAATATCTTTCTTCCAAAGAGCAGAGTTAATCAATAATGAAAAAAAAAGTAACAAAGAAAAAAAAAGATTTCAGTAACTTTCCTCTAGATGCCAAAAATACATAGAGAAACAAAAGAGATTATGGCTCCTATTAGGATCTTACTAAAATTAGTTGAATGAATGAAATAAAGCTGATAAATTATTTCTCTTTTTCTGTATCATTAGGTCACTTTTCCTTTCAGTGTTCTTGCTATCTAATCATAGCTCCAATGATTCATGCAGGTAATACTTGCAGTCTGTTTTTTTTTTGTGTGTGTGTTTTTTTTTTTTTTTTTTTGACAGGCAGAGTTAGCCAGTGAGAGAAAGA
This sequence comes from Oryctolagus cuniculus, assembly GCF_964237555.1. Classification (NCBI taxonomy): domain Eukaryota; kingdom Metazoa; phylum Chordata; class Mammalia; order Lagomorpha; family Leporidae; genus Oryctolagus; species Oryctolagus cuniculus. The sequence continues at coordinate 120,421,231 of NC_091436.1, forward strand.
GAGACAGAGAGAAAGGTCTTCCCTCCATTGGTTCACCCCCCAAATGGCCACCACAGCCGGAGTGCCACGCCAATCCGAAGCCAGGAGTCAGGTGCTTCCTCATGGTCTCCCATGCGGGTGCAGGGCCCAAGCACTTGGGCAATCCTCCACTGCCTTCCCAGGCTACAGCAGAGAGCTGGACTGGAAGAGGAGCAACCAGGACAGAATCTGGCGCCCGGACTGGGACTAGAACCCAGGGCGCTGGCGCCGCAGGTAGTGGATTAGCCAAGTGAGCTGTGGTGCCGGCCGCAGTCTGTTTCTAATGTAAAAATTTGACCTTGTTCAATTCTCTTGATGATGTTGTCCTAGGTTATAAAATAAAAATGCATCTACAATCATGAATTAATCTTCACAGACTCCAGGTTAGTTTTAATTATCACATACATGTTCTTTCTATCTGTTATAAATCACTTGATCTGTTGTAGGCATTTCCTCAAACTCATTGAGGAAATTTACCACAATGCAATGTCGTTTAAAAGCATGCATATGCAGTAGAGTCAAATATTTGGTTATTCTTAGGATGAAGATTTGCAAACTTTGTGGATTTGGCTGTTATATAGTGCTTTTTCAGTTTCATTATTTGAAAATGAAATAAATAAATGCCACCCAAGAGCATTCTTATAATGTTAAATAGCAGATTACATGTAAAGTCTTGCACTCAAGAACTGTAATCTGAAAATAAACATTAGTTATCTCCAACTTTTAATGGAGGACTTCATAAACTAACACGTAAATGTCAAGTAAGATTATTTGTTGATAACTACTTGGGACAGAGCTCAACAGAAACATATTTCATGTAGCACCATTCACTATAATTATATAGATTTGAAAGTGCCAAGAGAGGAGTATTTAATTTCATGAACTGTATGCAACTCCAGCCAAAAAATTAGCCAGCAGAAGATATTCATACCCATATAGGTAGTAAGCCTGCATCTCTCTTATAACTAAAGGTAGACTGGTGTTACCTTTGACCCTGGGGAGTTATTATGTACTTCATGGATAATGGGATAAAACTTTATGGTTTACAAACACTATAAAGTAGCCTCAGGCAGAACCAGGTCAGCAAAAAAGGAAAGATTGAGAACGTGGAGGGAGGATATTTTGAGCTTTCCAAACTCCTTTCTGCAGCTCTTTCTCTTCCCGTCAGCCTCCAGTCCTGCTTAAAGTCTCTGGTGTTCACGTTAGTGGTGGACTCCGTAAACCGCACTTTCTTCAGCAACTCTTTTCAGCAATGTCTTCCCTCTCCGCTTTTCCTTCTTCCTCCCTTCCTTTCCAATTCCCATTGCCATTCCATCAATGGTCCCCAATGTGTGAACCATTCTTTAAGGGTCTGCTTTCAGAAAGTTTTGCCTTCTGTAATCTATCCCCAAGGAAAGCACCAGCATTCCTTCTCTCATTTTCACAGGGATCTTTTCATACATAATGCAATGAAGCAAATTGACTCTGAGGGGAAATTCAAGAAGAAAAGTCATGGGGCCGGCGCCACGGCTCAATAGGCTAATCCTCCGCCTAGCGGCGCCAGCACACCGGGTTCTAGTCCCGGTCGGGGTGCCGGATTCTGTCCTGGTTGCCCCTCTTCCAGGCCAGCTCTCTGCTGTGGCCAGGGAGTGCAGTGGAGGATGGCCCAAGTGCTTGGGCCCTGCACCCCATGGGAGACCAGGAGAAGCACCTGGCTCCTGCCTTTGGTGCGCCAGCCTCAGCGCGCTGCCTGTGGCAGCCATTGGAGGATGAACCAATGACAAAAGGAAGACCTTTCTCTCTCTCTCTCTCTCTCTCTCTCTCTCTCACTGTCCACTCTGCCTGTCAAAAAAAAAGAAAAAAAAAGTCAGCATGAGAATTTCTTTGGAAAAGATTTAACTGCAAACCTCAAACATATCAGAGTTTCAAAAAGAGTTTATAATTTATGTCTTACAAATATAAGATAGTTTCAACATTTTCATCTGTGACAAATAAGATAGGATTCACATTTAAATTTATGGCTTATATAAAAATAAGTTTAGGGGCCCCTGTGGTGGCTCAGTGTCAAGCTATAGCTTGAGACATCAGCATCCCAAATTGTAGCACTGGTTGAAATCTCAGCTGCTCCACTTCCTGTCCAGCTCTCTGCTAATGTGTGTGAGAAGGCAGAAGATGTCTCAAGTACTTGGGCCTTTGTCACTTAACTGAGAGACCTGAATGGAGTTCTGGGTTCCTGGCTTCTGCCTGGTCCAAACCCAGCCGTTGCAGCCATCTGGAGATTGAATCAGTAGATGGAATCTCTTTCTTTCTCTCTCACTCTCTCTCTATCTCTCTCTCTCTTTCTCTCTCTCCATCGCTCTCATTTTCACTCTCCTTCTCTATCCCTCTGTAAATAAATATTTTAAAAATTAACTTTTATGAGGCCGACACTGTGGTGCAGGTTAATCCTCTGCCTGTGGCGCCAGCATTCCATATGGGTGCCAGTTCAGGTCCTGGCTGCTCCTCTTCCAATCCAGCTCTCTGCTATGGCTTGGGAAAGCAGTAGAAGATGGCCCAGGCACTTGGGCCCCTGAACCCATATGGGAGATCCAGAGGAAGCTCCTGGCTCCTGGCTTTGGATCAGCTCAGCTCCACTCATTGTGGCCATTTGGGGAATGAATCAGTGGATGGCAAACCTTTTTCTCTGTCTCTCCCCCTCTCTGTTTGTAACTCTATCTTACAAATAAATAAATGAAATTTTAAAAAAAGAATTAATACAGACCAATAATAAAAGGCAAGAAAATTAGTCATGAACAAAAAAATTTGAGAAAGACTATACAAAAGATGATCTAAAAGTAGCTGATAAACATAGGAAAATGTGCTCAATATCGTTAGCCACTAGACAAAGATAAATTAACACTGTAATGAGTAATATTGCACAAACAATGGATACATTTTTGAAAGAATGATATTTATCAATATGAGTGAGGATATGGGTTTGGAAATGAAGCTATTAGAAATGTAAATTGATAAGACTCCTTTGGAAAAACATTTGATAACACTTAGTAAAAGATAGCCCATGTATACCATATGCTCCGTTAATCACACCCTGAAGTATACAGCATTTACCAAAAGCAGAGTAGCAACAGCAGTGTGTATCAAAAGATATATGGAGAAAATATTCATAGAAATTTTTCATAATGTCTCTAAACTAACAACAATCAAAATACTTAGGAACAATAGAATAATAAATAAAGTACATGGTATGCATATATGGAAATTTACATAGCTATTAATGACAAACTTCCTCATAGGCAACTTGGATGAGCCTCAACAGCATAATATTGAGTTAAAGAGGTTAGGCATTAAAATTACTTCTTAGTTACTTATTCAGTTATACAAAATATGAAAATTAATAAATCTAACCCATAGTTATCAAAATCAGGGTACTTTTTATTATAATGGCTAATGACTGGAAGTGGGGCATGAGGGTCCTTGTTGGGAGTTGAAAATATTCTATAGATGTGTATTTATTTTGGTAGCAGTTGCACAAGTGTATGAAGTATGTACTTGCATATATAAATTTATCAGACTGTGTATTTAATTTCAGTAGATTAGAGGATCAGTAGATTCACGGAGGCAAAAAAGATAAAAAAAATGATAGGCTCCTTGTACAGTTCAACCTTATCAATTTTGGGGGGTTAAGGCAAGGAACGGATTGTTCTTTGTGTAAGAGATCTCTTGTTCTAACAGCTTCATGCATGAGGGTCTACTCCCGAGGACATGCTGTGAGGCAGCACCTCATTCTCAGTGTTTGCCCTTACCCTTGATGTTTCCTCCCACTAAACATTAGCTTTCAATGGTTCATAGACTATCTGTCTGTTAATATGGAGGCACAATCTTAATCTAAAAGTTAAAGAAAATAAATTTAAATAGGATATCAATTTTATTTGTGACATTAAAATGTTTAAGACGATAAGGAGTATTCAAAAAGTTGATGAAAATGAGTACAAAAACTATGCATGGATTTCAAAATTTTTTCACCAAAATAAATTACATTTTAATTCCATTTTCTATGAACTTTCTTATGTACCCTCATATTGGCCTTTTGTCATGAAACCACTTTAAGGAATTGATGCTTAAGCAATGAAGTGGTGCCTAATGAAGTGATTCCTCTGCTTTCCGTAATACTTCTGTGCCTTTGCCTGTGTTCAAGAAACTGTTTAATTGTGTTGTTGAAAAGGCCACCTTAATTTTTAGGTTTGGAATCCTCCAAGCAGTGAAGAGTCATGTAGCCCATCCTGAAGGCTAACCCTAGACCAGCCCCTGGGAGGTATCCTACGCAAGGCTCTGGTGAATAATCTTAGTGTGGATCCACAGAGACCCTCAGATGTGTTACCCCAGCACATCCCCAGCAACACTGTTCATCATCTGAGTCATGCTCTCCAATTCTAATCTCTGTATCTGCCTCATTGTTACATCCACAAGAGTCAGTGTTTGCCTAAAACGGCTGCCTCTGCTTATTGCTTGCCAGTTTCTAGTCCTTCAGCTCTACCCTCTGACTCCCATTGTGATTTGTGTCTCCTAAGATTATCTAAGAGCCCAAAGTGTACACTTCAATAATTCTGGGTTATGGAACTAATTTATAATTACTTGGATTCAGTCCTCTTCCTAAACTTCTTCATGCACGTCTGATGTCCTACTGTTTTTATCTTTTAACTTTTATTTTCATTCTTTGACTCTGTAGCCCCACACAGCTACGTGACCCTAAAAACAACAAAAATGGCCTGTTTTCTTTGTAGCAGATTACAACAATATGAAAACAACATGATTAACTTTAAGAGTTGATTGTCTCATAAAGTCCTATGGATTTGAACATCATCTGTATCTTCCAAACATGTTGGATTTCTTTCTTATTTTTTTTTATTTTTTATTTTTTTATTTTTTGACAGGTAGAGTGGACAGTGAGAGGGAGAGACAGAGAGAAAAGTCTTCCTTTGTTGTTGGTTCACCCTCCAATGGCCGCCATGGCTGGCGCGCTGCAGCCGGCGCACCCCGCTGATCCGATGTCAGGAGCCAGGTACTACTCCTGGTCTCCCATGGGGTGCAGGGCCCAAGCACTTGGGCCATCCTCCACTGCACTCCCTGGCCACAGCAGAGAGCTGGCCTGGAAGAGGGGCAACCGGGACAGAATCCGGCACCCTGACCGGGACTAGAACCCAGTGTGCCGGCACCGCAAGGCGGAGGATTAGCCTAGTGAGCCGCGGCACCGGCCCTGGATTTCTTTCTAAAAAGGAATCAATTTTCAGAGAACTTGTAGATTTTGTAGTGTCATAAGGAAGAGGATAACCTAAGGAAAAATACTAAGTTTTTTTTTTTAACTTCCAGAATAATATGATTTTCAGCATATCTTATTCTATTGAATTAACTCTGTGTGCATCTTCAAATCTTATAATCAGTTATTTCAACTGCACAGAAATAAATTTATTTGCTAAATCTATTATGATTTAACAAGCATCTATTATGAATTGGGTGTATTTAGAGGTAAAATTATATTTGCATTATCTCAGAAGAGTACAAACACAGATTTCAATAATTTTAATTCTGGGGATCAAACTCTATGGAAATTCATGAAAAAAAGGCCTACAAATGGTAGAAACATGTGTGCAAAATATCATTATACTATTTATAGCACAGAAGTATGAACAGTTTAAAAATCAAACATGAAATATTAGGCAAATTCTAGATCATTCATATTGTCAAAATATTGCTGATAATGAAAATATAATAATAGGCCAGCACCACGGCTCACTAGGCTAATCCTCTGCCTTGCGGTGCCGGCACACCGGGTTCTAGTCCCGGTCGGGGCACCGGATTCTGTCCCGGTTGCCCCTCTTCCAGGCCAGCTCTCTGCTGTGGCCCGGGAGTGCAGTGGAGGATGACCCAAGTGCTTGGGCCCTGCACCCCATGGGAGACCAGGAGAAGTACCTGGCTCCTGCCATTGGATCAGCGCGGTGCGCGGGTTGCGGCGACCATTGGAGGGTGAACCAACGGCAAAGGAAGACCTTTCTCTCTGTCTCTCTCTCTCACTGTCCACTCTGCCTGTCAAAAAAAGAAAAAGAAAAAGAAAATATAATAATAGATATTATAGGAAAAACAATGAAACACTTTATATAACTTCTGTTTTATGTTTACATATAGAAACATATGTTTCTATATGTAAATTCAATTTAGTACTGAATTTGTGCTAGCAAAAAAGACTAAAAGACAAAGCTTCAACTGTCAATAACAGTTGTTAGAGAATTGTCAAATAGATTGTTTTTGGAATTTCCTAAACCTTATATATTTTGAAACACAACTGAAGTCTGCATTGGTAGATAGCCATGAAAATACCATATTAGTCAAGATCATAAGTACACATCACCAGCAAAAATTTCTGCAGAAAATGCATTGATATAAGCTATAAAAAGGGACCAGTGCTGTGGCATAGTAGGTTAAGCCTTCACCTGTGGGCACTGGTTCATTTCCCAGCTTCTCCTCTTCCAATCCAGCTCTCTGCTTGTATCCTGGAAGAGCAGTGGAAGATGGTCAAAGTGCTCGGGGCCCTGCACTCACGTGGGAAACAGAAGCTCCAGGTTCCTGGCTTTTGCCTGGCCCAGCTTCAGCCATTGCGGCCATTTGGGAAGTGAACCAGCAAATGGAACACCCCTCTCTCTGTCTCTGCCTCTCTGTGTCTGTAACTCTGCCACCTAAATAAATACATAAAATCTTAAAAAAAAAAAAGTTATCGACAGCCTCTTGATCGGGGCAAAGCTGAATAATATTTCAGTGAACATATTTATATAGTATATACATTGTATATACACAATTCATGCACACAAAATATATTTAATAGAGGTTAATATATGTATTTGCATATATGTGTATATGTAGTATGACATATTATACATATTAATGTATGGGGATATATTAACCTGGACTATTTCAAGCATATGTTTATTTTTTTCAGTTAACAACAAGTTCTGAATCATCTGCTTTACTAAATTTTGTGAAAATTAAGTACAAGAATGGGATGCACATGTAATCATCTACGTCACTACATTATTGTGACTTCTAGGGTATAACAGTTTATGAACGTTTGGAGAAGTTTGCACACGAAAAAAGAGCAATAAAGTGAGAATGTTTGTATGTGTATGTTCCCTGAAAGTATTGATTTAAAGAATTCCTCTCATATCCAACATGATCAATAGAGGGCAGGGGAAACTTGTAAGCAATGGTAAACCATCTATTGCATGAAAAAAAAATTCTGTACAAATCATTTACCTTGATCCATAAAGTGTTTGCTTGTGTAAAATAAGAACCAAATGATTAGCCTTTTCTGCTTCCAAAGCAGCAGGGTGGATTCAGAAATAAGTTGGTAGATTGTGAAAAGAGGGTTCCACTTAATTGTAAAACCTAAACTTATTATCACCTTGGAGTTAGCTAACTATATCAAATGAAAATAAAGGGGAGGAGCTGGTGTTATGGCGTAGTAGGTAAAGCCGCTGACTGCAGTGCTGGCATCCCCTATTGGCAACGGTTCGAGCCCTGGCTGCTCCACTTCGATACAGCTCTTGGCCTATGGCCTGGGAGAGCAGTAGGAAATGTGCTTGGGTCCCTGAACCCGCATGGAAGACCCAGAAGAGGCTCCTGGCTCCTGGCTTTGGATCAACGCAGCTCCAGCAATTTGCAGCCAATTGGGAGTCAACCAGTGGATGGAAGACTCTCTCTCTCTCTCTCTCTCTCTCTCTCTCTCTCTCTGCCTCTCCTTCTCCCTTTGTGTAACTATGCCTTTCAAATAAATAAATAAATATTTTAAAAAAAGAATAGAAAAGAAAGGAGAAGATATGTTACTCTCATTTTCCTGACTCTAGAACGGTGATAACCGTTCACAACAGACTGATCAAATAGTATAATGCAAATCTAAGTCACATACACAAATTACTAGCAACAGGATCACATATCTTCTCTGTAAGCCATGGAGAATTCAAATCTTATCTTGCAGTGATCTGGTATTAATTTCCTCTTGCACAAATTATCTTAAACTCAGTTGCTTAAAACACAAATCTTTTATCTTATAATTTTGAAGATGAGAAGTTCAGATGATGCCTCACTGCATTAAAATCAAGGTGTCCACAGGGAAACTCTAGAGAGAAATCGGTTTCTTTGAATCCCTATTTACAGGGACTGCTTTCCTTAGCTTATGGCTCTCTCCTACTCAACACCCAGCAATGATGGGTAGTCCTTTTCATCCTGCATCACTGGCATTTACACTTTTGACTCAGTCTCCCACAGTTCACCTTGGAGTTTACGTTGTGTCACTGTGTAATCTAAAATAATCTTCCCACTTCCATCTCAGTTACTTGATTTGCATTTTGGATTGCATCTACTACTTTGACACATGATGTAACATATTCAAGGATTCTAGAAATTAAGGAATTTACATTGTGTGGAGCTCATTATCCTTCCAACCATAGTTCCATATTTCCCTCTAATAATAACTAATGTATGTGTTTCTTTGTTCTAATCCTGTGGGTTCATTTTCACAGAACATGTGTAAAAGAGGTCTTAAAATGTTTGTTGCAAAATATCATCCCATGAGTTGAGATTAATATAAGATTGTGTAACCTTTTCTTTTTCAGGAATGGCAATGAAATATTTCCTGTTTTTGGCTGCTGCTGCTGGGTTCCTGCCTGTTTTGACTTTAAGAGTATGAAATAATTATATGTTTCAAAATTACTTTATAGATAAGGATAAGATATAGCCCTTTATAAGAAAAGGGCTATAAGCACAGTTATGACAATGATTCATCAATTACTCCTCTATTTCTCACAATAGCCCTATTACACAAGTGCCATTCTTAATACCATAAAACAGAGTAAAGAATAAAATTATAGTGACGTAAAGGCATGTGGTTAATGTTAGATGATGAGGAAATAGAAAGACTTTAAAGCAAATTTAATTAGTGCATAGTTTCATGGGACCATGCCTGCTTAGTTATAACTCCTCTGGTGAATAATAATAATAATAAAATAAAAACTGAAACAAAAAACCAATAATGTAGGATAGGAACTACTTCATTATAATCTATTCATAACTTATACATGCAGGAAACAACTTTTTTTAGTTTTTTTGTTTGTTGGTTCCCAGACAAGTTAAATGTATTAGTCAAGCCCTTTAGTACCATAACAAAATACCTGAGGCAGGTTATCTTATAAAGAAGAGAGGCTATTTTGTCTCACAGATCTGGAGGTACTAAATCCAAGATTGGATGGATCACACTGGTTCAGCCTCTGGTAACAGCAATCCTGTTGGTGAAGTCCCAATGTGTTCAGTGCTTCATAGAGCAAGAGACAGTGCATGGATGTGTCCGTCTGTCACTATCATCTGTGATCTGTCTTCTTCACTCTCTCATTATGAAATTCTCATTAGGAATTCAATCATGAGTGTTCCATTTTAATGATCTAATCCAATCTTAATCAGTCCTCCAAAAGTCTCAACTATACACCAAATTGGATTAAGTTTCCACACTCTTACTACCATTAATTTGACTTTGGGTTTTAAATTCCTGCATGAGATCAGAGTCAAATCATAATCAAATCATGGCAGTCAGTACTTTCAGAATACTTCAATGGTGCTATAAATTCTTTACAATAATAAGAACTAATGCATTGAAATAAATACAATTGAAAATTTCCAACTTTAAAGACAGAGTAGTGGCCGGTATAGTTGTGTGGCAGGTAAAACCACTATCTGTGACACCAGCATCCCGTTTGTGTCCTGTCTACTCCACTTCTGATCCAGCTCCTTACTAATGGCCTGGGGAAAACTCAAGTAGTTAGGCCACTGCCACCCATATGGAGATCCAGATATAGCTCCTGGCTCCTGGCTTTGGCCCAGCTCAGCCCTGCCTATTGTGGCCATCTGGGGAATGAACCAACAGATTGAAAATCTCTCTCTCTCTCTCTCTGTCTCTTCCTCTCTCCGTGCAACTCTGACTTTCAAATAAATAAATAAATCTTTTTAAAAAGACAGTGGTGAGAGGTACTTCTAGCAAGGGAATCAAAATATGAGTCCTGAATAGCACAACTTAGTAACATAAGGACCAAAAGAATCACAAAATTGAAGCAAAATACTGAATGGGGTAGCTCCCTAATAATTTATGATCAGCCAATATTATTTACCTTTAAATAATCTCAATAACATAAAGAAATATATATATATGTGTGTGTGTGTGTGTATACATATAAATTTACCCAAAATGCTTTTATGACAAGCCAAAGTCAATGGCTTTGGTATAGAGAATTATTGGTTTCATTTTTATGAATAGTTTCATAGGTCAGGTAAAAGAAGTGAAGGTGGAAGGCACTTAATTTTATTGATGAAAGAAACACCAAATGCCTTAGGCTATAGGGTTGGTGTTTTTGTGATTGGATGCTGTTACTCATAGCTGTTCCCCAAAGATAGACCAGATGGAATTCTTGTACACCACCTAGCAACCTCTCACAAGCTCGAATTAGAGGCTTGAAGAGAACTTCCCCTTCCTTTCCTCAGATTCTCTTCCTATTCCCTACCTCCATCCAATGTGAAAAGGCAATCAGGCATCACAGAATGAAAAAGCTAAGCTGACGCATCTCCACCATTCCAGAGGAAAAGTAGAAAGGCAGATAGTCAGAAACATATCTTTGCCTAAAAAACCTACAAACAGGGAGTGAAGACCACTTAGCTCAAGTTCTAGGAGACAGCCTGTGGTAGACTGCCATGAATAAGAGGGAATCAGTATCACTCATTAAAAGCCCATAGAAAAATGTAGATTGCTAGGAATCCGCTCATTCAAGGAAACAAAACCTGATTGATTTACTAACCAAGAATCCAAAACAAAAATATGAAAAAATGGAAGGCATTGTATATTGTACATTCTATAAACAGAGAATTATTGAGATATTTGCATAATATTTTGTAAACAATTTACTGATAGCATGAATGCATGAGAATTTTTTAATTAAAAAAAGAATATACATTAAACTCAAACACTAATTTATTTCACGAACCTTAAACATGAATCTGATGTAAAGTAAATAGTCAGATATTCCAATTTGATGACAAAAATATTTCTGTGCTTTAATTTTTCTATATTCCAGGTCAAAAATATATAGACTGGCCACCAGACTTGAATCTTATTTTAAATGTCCTACAGTTTTAAAAGTTTTCTGGAAAACAGGGTGTCTCATTGAACGGAAATTGGTAGGCTACCAGATACATAGTTTTCTAAAAGAAACTGGTAGATGATACACAAATAGGTCTTTGAAGGCAGTGTTGTGATCAATTAACATGCACAACTGGTCTTGTCTGAGGTGATCAGAGATCTTCCTGAGGACCTGAATAGTGGACCCGAAATCCAAAGGATATGTTGGCCTTTCAAGCTGGAATGGTGCATATGATCAAAAGGACATGTGAAGGCAAATGTTCTAAGGCATGATGGAAACTGGTACATTGGGATAACTGAAAGAAAAACCCAGTGACTGAGACAGAGAAAAGTATGGAAGCATATCCTAAACAGAAGTCTTCTAACAGCTGTATTCTGTTAAAGACTTCCCACAGAAAAGTGATTCCATTGTGCTGTCTTTGGAAGTCTTTACTCTGTTTGATGACTGTAGAATGGATTATGAAGAGTTGGATAAGGGATGAGAGAGAGAGTGTAAAGGCAGTAAGTATTAATGCATTCTGGGAGGCTGGTGGAAGGTCAAGAAGTAAGCATGTCGGTTCAGATGAAGGCAGAGAAGTCTGAGAGGCAAGAGGACAGTGAAGAAAAGATGATGTCCCTCACACCACGAAAAAATGTATGTCTCCACTGGAACTTTGGTAAAGGATCCAGCTGTAAATAGACCAGGCAAGATACAGGCATTAAAAATATTGGAAATACAAATTGAGCTTGGCCAGTCATCTTACTAGGAATTGTTTCAATGCAGAGTTTCTCAATGCAGATCTGCTGACATTTTGCAACTATAGAAGTTGGGCAGCAATATCCCTAGCTTGCTTTCTTTCTTTCTTTCTTTCTTTCTTTCTTTCTTTGACAGACAGAGTTACAGAGAGTGAGAGAGACAGAGAAAAAGGTCTTCCCTCCATTTGGTTCACTCCCCAAGTGGCTGCAATGGCCGGCGCTGTGCCGATCCAAAGCCAGGGGCCAAGTTCTTTCTCCTGGTCTCCCATGAGGGTGCAGGAGCCCAAGCACTTGGGCCATCCTCCATTGCTTCACAGGCCACAGAAGAGAGCTGGACGGGAAGAGGAACAACCGGGACTAGAACCCAGAGCTCATATGGGATGCTGGAGCCGCAGGCAGAGGATTAACCTAGTGTGCCACGGCGCTGCCCCCTAGCCTCTTTCTACATGGTGGCAGGAACATTCTTCTCTCATCACAATGACCAAAAATTTCTATGAACATTGCTTATTTCCTTTGGGGCAGAGGGCAGGGGATTGGTAGGAAGATGGGATCAGTTCTAATATATAATCATTATTGTGATGGAATAATGGAAGGAGGGTGAGGTACAAAACTTTATCACTTAGACAGTGGCCAATTGTAGAAAGCTAAGGTCAACAGTCATCACAGGAATTTTAATAGGGTGAGGCAACAGAGAAATGGCACAGTAGTTGAATGGAAAAAGGAGGTAAAGGAAGAGGTGTTTATTTTAAGACACAAGTATCATGATCATGACTAGACACTATTAGGATTAGCTAAGAAGAGTGAGTGATTGAAGATAAACCTAATATGAATAAAAAAGAGTAATGTGAGATTAATAAAGGTAGAAAAGAATGAAATGATACAAATGCTTGTGGGAACTGAACTTTAGAAGAAATGAACCATTCTCTAGTACCCCAAAAATAGAAAAAAGGGCATGGACAGATACACGTAGACTGGTGGGCTAGGCAAGAGAAGATGAAGCTACTGTCCCTTAATAGCTTCAACTTACTGTGGAGAGTAGGGTATTTATCAATCTGTTGAGAGAAATAGATGTGCATAGGAGAGAGTACTTAAGTATTATAACAGTGTTTTAGAAAAATAAATGCATTTACCAGATTGTTGAGTAGAATTGAACAGTAAAATAAAGGGACAATTTGAGGGTAATCATGCTAATTTGGAGTGGTAATCAATGTTTCTCATTTTGTGGAATATTTTACTGACAATGCTCAACTGACAGTGCACCCAGGAGAATTAGTACTCTTCTCCAAAGTTGACATGTTTCCCAGGCCAAATATTTCTAGATATGAGTGGAGAGACGATGGATCAGTATTCTAGAAAAAGTTGTTGGTATAAAAGGACATATATATAGCACAAAGAAAAGACCAGATGGAGTTAAAAAAGAAAATGCAGAATGAGCTAGAAGACTAGCTTATGCTGAAGACAGAGTGGTTGATTTTAGCAACTTAGAAGATCGGAAATTTTGAGCAGAGGAATATTTGACCTAGTTATCTGTGAGAGCTGTAGTATTTTGAAATGATCATGAAATATAGTTGATGATCGTAGAAGTGAGAAGCTGAAAGGGATCGAAGGTGAAGCTTAAAGGAGGAAGAGTTCAAGGGCCAAAGAAAGACAGCAGCTTGGAAAGCAGAAATCTGCATGAATTTTTCAGGAGACCCAGTTTCCATACATAAGAGGAAGTCACAGAGAAACCACAATTGGAAATTATAAGGATGAGGAGATAGAAGTAAATGACATGACTTTCAGTGGAGCAAGAGTTTTTAGAAGAGTAAGGTGAGTTACGATCCAAAGTAACATGTGGATTGTTTGGAATCCCAAATCTCTTCTCTAATCTAGCCCACAACTACTTGCTGAGTGAAAATGTTTTTAGGAAATTACATCCAAAGCAACCGTCTCTAGAGGAGTCTTCTGGGGTCCCTATTTATGCCTTCTCAACATTCTAAAACTGTTGTAAAATAAGTGACAGGTGTGCATATTTAGCCTAGCAGTTTAGACAATAGAATGCCTACGTTGCATACCTGCCTTTGGATCCTAACTCTAGCTTCCTGCTAATGCAGAATCTAGAAGCCAGAACCAATGGCTCAAGTAATTGGGTCCCTGCCTCCAAGTGGGAGGACTGGATTGAATTCCTGGCTCTCAACTTTGGTCTCAGCTGCAGGCCAATACCAGCATTTGGCAAGTAAATCAGTACATGGGATTCTCTCTCTCCCCCTTCTCCCCCCCTTCTCTCTCTCCCTCTTCTTCTTCATCTCTTTCCCTCTCATATAAATAAGTGAATTTATGAAAATAATAAACTAGTGGCAAATAACTATTTCTATATTTGATCAAGGTATACTTTGGAATTGTATCCGTTCATGAATTTTTCTGACAGTCCTGCAGTATCTGAGAAAGAAGCGTGTATCAGGCAAATGATATTATATCAGTTTTGTCACTTAAAAAAAGTATAAGATACATGTTATGTTTCACAAACAAAAATGTTTCCTATAATAGTGCTAACCTAGAGAGTTTGGGTTATGTATTTTTCTTCTTAGTGAGCATTAGGGTAAAATGTTAACAAATTAAAAATAACAATTCTAGGTGAATTTCTATTTTCTTTAATATTTTCTTACATATGCACCTGCAGATACTGGTGTTTTCCCATACAAGCAAAAGAAAGAAAGAAAAAAAAAACCTGGAGTGAATAATATTTGAGGCTTTATACAGAATAATGAACTTCTGATTATCAATTTTCCCAGACACATACCATTAGACAAGGATTCAAGTGCAAGTGGTTTATTTGAAAAGCAAGTACAGTCTTGCTTGGAGGCTGGTGGGGTGAAGAATGAGCCAAGGAAGGGAAGTCATACAGTAAAATGTGTGATTTCAAGATATACTACATTGTGGTTCCTATTGCCCAATAAAACATGCTTCAACATGGCCCAGAATATAAATTCTAGGTTTTAAAAATCCTGGTCACAGACATATCAGCTTCTTATTCTGAAGACTAGTATAATAGCAATGTGACACTCAGAAATCCTCAAAATTAGGAGTGGGTTCTAGCATTGTGGCACAGTAGGTTAGGCCACTGATCTTAATTCTGGCATCACTTATGTGAGCCATTTCAAGTTCTGGTTGTTCCACTTCACCAATCCAGTTTTGTTTAATGTATCAGGGAAAACAGCAGATTATGGCCCAAGTGCTTGAGCCAGTGCCACCCACATGGGCGATCTGCATGGAGATCGAAGTTCCTGGCTTGGGCCTGGTCCAGCCCTGGCCTTTACAGCCATTTGGGGAGTGAACCAGTGAATAGAAGTTCTTCTTTTTCTCCTTCTCCTTTTCCTTCTCCTCCTCCTCCTCTCCCTCCTCCTCTCCCTCTTCCCCCTCCTCTCCTCCCCCTCTCCCCTCCCCCTCTTCTTCCTCCTCCCCCTCCTTCTCCTCCTCCTTCTTCTTCATCTTCCTTTCTCCTCCTCCTCCTGCTTCTTCCTCTCCCCCCGCCACTCCCGCATCACTGTGCCTTTAAAAACAAAAACAAAAACAAAAACAAAAACACTACGAGTGGACATTTTGTTAAGCTACCACTTGGGATGCCCCCACCCCAGAATGCTGGTTCAAACTCTGCTTCTAATCCAGCTTCCTGTTAATGCATCCTGGTAGATAGCAGAAAGTGGCTTAAGTACCTAGATCCCTATAAGCCATGTGGGAGACCTGAGTGGAGTTTCAGGCTCCTAGCTTTGGACTGTCCCAGCCATGGCAGTTGCAGTCATTTGGAGAGTGAACCAGTAGATGGAAGATCTTTTATTTCTTTGTCTCTCCCTCTTTCTGTCACTCTGCCTTTTGAATAAATAACTTTTAAAATATTCAAAACTGACCATGGGAAAACGGAATCTAATACACTGAGAAATGTAAATTTGAAAATACTGAAGATCAGTGTTCATTCAAACAGTAAGTTCACATTGTCTGTGGGCCTTACATGTGACAAGGGGCCGGCGCTGTGGCGCAATGAGTTAACGCCCTGGCCTGAAGCACCAGCACCCATATGGGCACTGGTTCTAGTCCCGGCTGCTCCTCTTCCTATCCAGCTCTCTGCTGTGGCCTGGGATAGCAGTAGAAGATGGCCCAAGTCCTTGGGACCCTGTATCCTCGTGGGAGACCTGGAAGAAGCTCCTGGCTCCTCGCTTCAGATCGGCACAGCTTCAGCCATTGCGGTCATCTGGAGAGTGAACCATTGGATGGAAGATCACTCTCTCCTCTCTCTGCCTCTCCTCTCTCTGTGTAACTCGGACTTTCAAATAAATAAATAAATCTTTAAAAAATATATGTGACAAAATCCTCTCAAAAGAAGTATCACTAATTGATAATTTTCTAATAACAGTACAAAGCAGCTAGAGCCCGATTTAAAAGCCTTTTGACTGAATCACCAATTATCCAAGAACAAATCGTGAATCTGCACAACAAGATAAGGAGAGAAGTAGTTCCTTCAGCCAGCAACATGGTGAAGATGGTAAGCAAACACAACAGTGCATGAATGATTACAATAATAGTAATGGTGTTCACTGAGTTTTTATTCAGTTCTGTGCACTTCCCATCTGAGGACATTTGTGTGGTCATGGCAGACCAAAAGCAGCAGCAGAAGAAACAGAGGCCTGCAGGAGGTAAGTAATTTCCCCACAATCATACAGCCAGCAACAGAGAAACAGTTCTGACCTACGCAGTCTAGCTTCACTCATACGCCTTAGAACAGGGCTGCTCCAGCTTTACCCTGCTTGAAAAGCACCTGAAGAACCATGAGACAGCACACTTTCCTAAGCCTTATTCTCCAAGAACCTGGCATAGGTTCCAGCTGATGCAGGTGCACCACAAGCTCCCAGCTGATGCAGGTTCTGATAGTACACACAGAAGACCTGTATTAACAAGCTATCTAGGCTTTTCATGGTTGTCTGCAATGGGCAGTAGTACAGATGCTAAGACACTCATCTGAGAGTTAAGATGTCCATATTGTAAGCCAGATTGTGCATCTAGGTTTAAAAAAAAAAAACAGGCAAATCTATTTGCTAGCCTTTAAAATCCATAAAATCTTAGAAAAATGGCCTTTCTACTATAAACTCAAGGTGTTCTTCTACAACATAAATTTAGGGAAGACCTAAGCATATGAGGTGATAAGCCTCACATTTATTATTCAGCAACAGCTCTCATGTTTATGGGCAACTTCAGCCTGCTTCCCTGAAGCCTGGACTGGCCCAGAGTAGCAAGGGTTGGAAACAGTGTAGGTTCCGGAGGGAAATGCCAATCGAAAACTCTCTTCTGCAAATGATGGATGGGAGAAAAGAAGGGACTGGTAAAGCAATTTTGAAATTCTTGTCTTAGCTACCTTAAAATCCAAAGTATTGTCTGAACAAAATAATAAAATCAATAATTCATGGACATTCTTATGCCATAGCTTACATGCATATGATTTTTGTACAGACATTCTTCTAGTACTTTTGTTACATTAATTCATTTAATTCTTCTACTACCGTCTTCCCCAATTTACAAATTATTGAGTTTAGGATATTTTTTTCTACTTCTATGAAGAATGTTCTTGGGATTTTGATGGAAATTGCATTCAAAATGTATATGGCTTTGGGGAACATAGAAAATTTGGTAACATTAATTCTACCAATCAATGGACAAGGAAGATTTCCCCATTTTTTTTTATCTTTTTATATTTCTTTCATTGATATTTTGTAATTTTCACCGCATAGATCTTTCACATCCTTGGTTAAATTCATTCCAAGGTATTTAAATTTTTGTAGCTATTTTGAATGTGACAGACCCTATAAATACTTTCTAAGTCAGATCGTTGTTGGTGTATAACAACATTATTGATTTTTGTGTGTTGATTTTAAGTCCTACAAATTTGCTGAATTCTCTCACCTGTTCTTGTAGTCTCTTATTGGAGTCTTTTTGTTCCCCTAAATGAAGAACTATGTCATCTGCAAACAGGGATTATTTGACCTTTTCCTTTCCAATCTGTGTTTGATTTATTTATTTATTTATTTATTTATTGCCTAATGGCTCCAGCTAAAACTTCCAAAACTATATTCAATAATGCTGTGAGAGTGGACATTCTTGTTTAGTTTCACATATTAGAAGAAATGCTGTGGGTTTTTCACATACTAACTTTGTTATGGTGATGTATGTTCCTTTCAAACACATATTTTTTGCAATTTTTATTATGAAAGGCAATTGTACTTTATCAAGTGCTTTCTCTTCATTTATTGAGTCAATAATATGTTTTTTATGCTTCACTTTGTTGATATTATATATCACATTTATTGTTCTGCATCTGTTGAGCCCTGGGATGAATGCCACTTACTCAGGGTAGATAATCATTTTGATGTGTTGGATTTGATTTGCTAATATTTTGTTAAGAATTTTTGCGTCTATGTTCATTGGATATTGGTCTATAGTATCTTCTCTCCTTTTCTCTCTTTCTCTGATTGTATTTTTCTCGGGTTTTGAAATTAAGGTAATGCTGGCAGTATACAGAGTTCATAAGGGTTCCCTCCCTGTCAGTTGTTTTGATTGGTTTGAGAATAATTGATGTTAGTTCTTTAAAGTTAAGTAAAATTCAGCAGTGATGCCATCCAGTACTTGACTCTTGCTGAGAGGCTTTTTCTTACCGGTTTAATCTCATTCTTGATTATTAGTCTGTTCAAGCTTTCTATGCCTTCATGCTTCAGTTTTGTTATATTATATATGTCCAGAAATCTGTACATTTCTTCTAGATTTTCCAATTTGTTGGCAAATACTTATGCATAATAATTCATAATAATTATTTTTATTTCTGGGGCATCAGTTGTAATATCTACTTTTTCATCTCAGATTTTATTAATTCGAATATTTTCCCACTTTTCTTGGTTAGTTGTGCCAATGGTTTATCAACTTTGTTTATTTTTTCAAAAAATCTGTTCTTCATCTCATTGATCTTTTGTACAGTTTTTAAATTTCTATTTTGTTTATTTTTCCTCTAATTTTTATTATTTCTTCTCCCTCCTAATTTTGGATTTTCTTTTTCTTGATTTGAGATGCATTGTTAGATTGTTTATTTGATATCTTTTTTTATGTAGGCATGCATTACTATACCTTTCCTCTTCATATTGCATTAGCTCCATCCCATAAGTTTTGATAGATTGTATTTTAATTTTAATTCATTTCAAGGAATTTTTTGGTTTCTTCTATGATGTACTGTTAATTTCAGAAAATAATGTTCAGTCTCCATTTGTTTGTATAATTTCTAGAGTTTCTTTTGTTTTTAATTTCCAGCCCCCTTTCACTATGATCAGAAAAGATAATATGATATGATTTAATTTTTTTAATTTGTTGACACTTGTTTAATACCTAGTATATTGTCTATCCTATAGAATGTTCCATGCACTGATGAAAATAAGTTTATTCTGCATCTATATATGTCTATTGGCCTGTAGTTTAGATTAGCTCTGCTGTTTACTTGTTGTCTCATTCATCTGCCTGTTGATAAAAGTAGGGGTGTTGAAGTCCCTCAGTATTACTGTATTTGAGGTCATATTTCCTTTTATACGTTAACATTTATTTTATAAAACTGGATTCTCTAAAATTGGGTGTATGTACATTTACAATAGTCGCATCTTATTGTGTTGATTCCCTAATCCTTACATAATGACCTTCTTAGTCTTTTTTAGCAGTTTTTGTCATTAAGTCTATTTTGTCTGATATGAGTATAGCTACTCCTACTTTCTTTTGATTTTCATTTGCATGAAATATCTTTTTCTATTTTTTCACTTTCAGTATGTATGTATCTCAAATGTTTAGTTTATACAGTTCTAGAATTGGAATATATTTCTAATTCTTGTATTTTTTGAAACAACACACTAGAATCTTACCATGGAATGGTAATTAAATAACATGTTTTTTCTTTTCTTACTGTAGAGTTGGAGTGAAGAAGCTGCAGAAAATGCCAGAACTGTGTCAAAGTATTGTGATACTGTAGAAAGTGATGTGGTTGACAGGAGACTTGCAAGTAGGTGTATGTCAATAGAACTTATTTTACCTCACCCCCCCCACACACACACACACACATTGAAAACAGGGATTGTGAAGTAACTTGGAAAGAGTAAACTGAGTCATCCAGTCTGTGTTTGCACTTGCCCATGAGTGGCACTGAATTGTGTATAAAGATAGTTGCCCTATTGTCATTAATGTTTAAAATCTGAATATGTAAAATTTTAGATTCTAAGTTTTTACCATCATGAGAAAATAATCAAGGCCCTCAGAGTTTTAGAAGTGTTAGGTGCAACTAGATAATTAGAATCTTTTTCTTACATATAGTTACTCACTATATCACCATTGGAATTGCTTTAATTTTGGAATGCCAGTGTGTACATTTAGGAAATGTATCATATGCAACTCTGATGCACTGCCTAGAGGAATATTTTCAGGTACTTAAAAATGAGCCTACTTTATGATAGAGAATTAGATTAATCATACTAGTTTAAGAAACATTTAGTACTTTCTAGACAATTAGATATCACCATATCTAATTTCTGAGAATCTTTTATTATAAAATAATTAATAAGTACTCATGTATCATCCATAGCTCCAGATTATTGGGAATTGTATCTTAATATTTTTGAGCAGTGAATTAGTAATGTGGGTCTTCCCTGACCCAGAGAAAGGAAGATTATCCTCAAACTGTATGTTAAATCAAGAACCCATACAATCAGTTGATGCTTAAATCAACAAATGATTATTGTAAGGTCCATGCATGATGAAATCAGTGTGTGGCTGCTTTCCAGCTATAGAACCTGTTATATTTTGTAGTTTTAGGCTTTAAAGTAGCAAACCCTGAAATGTTGATTCATGTGATTTCAAAGATTGCTCATCATCGCCTACAGTTACTATTCAGCAAATTGAACACCACCTGCTCATTCTCAAGGAGAAAGAAGATTGTCAGCAGGGGTACAATCAATTTTACCTCTTTTTGAAAGATTTGCCTAGCTAATCAGTGGAGACTTCATAAAATAAAAATAAGAAAAGTATCCTGGTGTAATAATTCCGATTTTTTTAAGAACATGACCCAGTCCTATTCCCTCCTTTCAGATACCTTTTGTGGAGAAAATATTCATCTGGCACCTTTTCCTTACTCATGGTCCAACGTAATTGAAATCTGGTACAATGAGTCTAAAAATTTCAAATATGGAGAATATATATCACAAGATGAAGTAGTAACTCGGCATTACACTCAGGTAACCTGTGAAGGCAACAATGCACATTGGTTAAGTAACTATAAGCATGTGGGGAAAAGGTTGGAAAGAAACAACTGAAAATCATCCTACCTCTTATTGCAATATTGACTCAACTTACCTAGTTCCTGATATAATTTTGAACAGAATGAGATAAGATGCTTAATCCCTTAGTTTCCTTGTTTAGTCATATGATATTTCAGAAAAATTGCAAAGTCATAAAATATCAAACTCATTTGTCAGCTAGAAATGAGAGTTCCTTGTAATACAGAGCATCTCCTCATTTTCAACTTTATTTTTATTGTGATGAAATGTATATAACAATGTTGTTATTGTAACCATTTTTAAACTATGAATGATTATTGGCCAGTATTGTTACATACTTCTAACAGTTGTGCAACCATTCCCAGAAGAACAATTTAATCTTCCCCAAATTGAATATCTCTCTGTATTCAGCAGTGTTGCTCCATTCTTCCCTCCCTCATGATTCTGGCAATGATCATTCTGTTTTCGGTCTCTAGAAATTTTGACAACTTGAAATAGCTCAGATACATGGAATCATATAATAGCTACCATTTTATGCCTGCCTTATTCCATTTAGCATATTTTAAATCTGTGTTCATCCATGTTCTATAATGTGTTAGGATTTCATTCTTTTTAAGGCAAAATAGCATCCAGGATCACTCCTAGAAATAAGGGCCATGGGACTCTGTCCATCACCAAGTATCCTGGTGGGCCTAATACTGGATGTTAAGTCTAAGGTCTGCATTTAGTATCCTCTCCATCCTCCAAGTGGGAGGTGTCTCTATTTTATACTCTTTGGAGTTGTAGCAACTATGGTTTTGGGTAACTCTTTCCTTGTGTCTTCTTTCATATGTCGTTTTCCTATTATTATATGAATACAAGGCACTGTGGTCTTCCACCTCCATTTTCTAGCTCTTGGGAAGGTATTTGGTATGCACAGCTTTTCAAATTGTTGCCTCTGTGGCAAGACAAACACTTGGAGCATCTTAGCTACCATCTTGCTCTGCTTCCTTCTTTGATTGCTGTCACACATATTTTCTAAATCTCAAGTGTACAGGTATTTTAGGTCTTTGGTTAAGTTTATCTCTATGTGTTTTATTCTTTTTAAGGTTTTTTTAAAAGAGAAATTCTGAATTTCACTTTAAGATTATCTATTATTGATATGAGAGAAAGCAAGAACATGGTTAATAGTAGAGTGGAAAGAGTTCAGAACAGAAAGAAAATCAGGCCTTAAAAGTAGACCCTGTGAGAAATCATGAAGGAGTGATTTAATGTAATCCCTGCTTCAAAAAATCCATTATTTTCTAATAGAATATGAATTAGCCAAATATTCTAAAGTATATTAAAGATTTAAACACTTAACCTGGATAAACTGGTGGGTAGTTTGTCAAAGTGATTAAAATGCCACTTGGAATAACTACATCACATGACAGTTTCTGGATTTCAGACCCAGCTTCATTCCTAACATCCTTCTGATATATACTCTGCTAGGCAGCAGGTAGTAGATTATGTAGTTGTACCTCTGCCACCCATGTAGAAGACCTTTAAAAATTTCTGAGCTGCTCGCATTAGCTTGGATTAGTCCCAGCTCTTGATGGAGAATGGAACAACTTATTTAAAAATAATTATAAAAATAAAATGGAAAGCAGCCATTTGGGGGCTTGTCCTGTGCGGCCCACAGTGTCGGCATGGTGGGGCAACAGCCTTCTTCGACAAGAAGCACAGGAGACAAGTTTCGGTGAACATGTCCATTTATTAACAATCAGGTGCAGACTTTTAAATGGCATGCAAAGAGGGAGTAGCTAGTTCAGGGCAATACTAATTCTATAGGATAAAGCTGATACTGATGCCTCTACACTTCTCCCATCAGCCTAAAGGTCAGGTAGCCTACGTAGCCTACCAGGTGGTCCTTATGGGTCTGGGCCACACCCAGGAGCTGTTTACTTGATTGACAATTACAAGGCCTTTTAACATGAAGCAGGGGTGGGGGAAATGCACCTGGGGCTCCTGCTGCCTGCCAGCAGTCAGGTCATAGGGTCCTTCCCTTCCCAGTAGGCATGGTGTGCCATGCCCTCTTAACCTTCTGCATGCGCTAGGCAGGCAGTCTCCCAGCCAGGCACAGGATCACCCACAGCCATTGTTTCCAAAGACATAAACTCAGATATGTCCACTGTTAAGTTTCACAAATTTTAAAATAAAATATGTTTGACATGAAACCTACTTAAAATTGATGGCAAAAGTTGACAAAGATAAAAAAACAGAATTATAGACTTAATCACTTGTGGATATCAATGTAGATATCCTAAATAAAACTTTAGCAAGTAGCTTTCTTCTTTATAATATTGATACTCTTTAACATAAAATGTATGAGCCAGGAACCCTGGAGATATTAATATTAATATTACATTATTTAATCATATAATTTATTCTTACAAATGATTAGAGGATACAAACAAAATGAACACATACAGAGGTAAAAATATGACACATTTATGATATCTATTGTTGTCTTCTATACATACAAAGGTTAACTAGATTTACTAAATATATCACGAAAATATTAACCCTGTCACCAGACATAGTAACAGAATTCTGCCATCTTCAAACAATGTTGATTTGCTTCCTTCAAACCCAATCAATGCTGCTTTAAAAATAAAGCATATTTTATAAAAATGATTTTTCCCATTGCCTGCTTCTAAGAAATTAAGAAAACAATCAAATAAACTCATCTTTATCTGGTTATAATCTAAGACTAGAAAATAGTAACATTTTTCAATTGTCTGTAGCTCTGTGTGAATACATTAATATGTCCATAGAAAAATTTCATACAATAAAAACCATTTTTCTGAAACTATTTGTGCTTCTAGACCTAATTCTAAAAGCTCTATCTTCAAGTTTTCTCTTGAATATGAATTGAAAGAATGAGTGAATAGGTTAATTTCAATCATTTTATTGCCAATTAATGTATAGGAAGGCCACGACAAAAAATGTTCTGTATTTCCATCATCAAAGTATCTTTCTAATTATGTGCTCCCTTAGTTTGTGTTTAACAGGGTTTCCTATGGGAAATATGTATTTATTAGAAGAATGAAGGAGGAAACTGCAAATATTGAGTCTACCCCATAAAATGTTTATAAGCAAAGACCTACTTTTACTAGCAGGCAATTAAAAGCCATATGGTAAGGAGAGAGACTGGCACCCATGAAAGCGTTTCTCTGTGTAGAAAAAAAAATTGTTAAAGAGAATCACACAGAACTACCCTTATTAAGAACAGGAAGAGAAAATGAGCAAAATCTCCAGGACTAACTGAGAGAAAGCCTATCCAGTATTATGCAGGGTCGAGGAGTGGGGAGAGGGAGTGACCACACTTACAACATTTCCTCTTCCAATCACTTGAGCACAGCCTAATTACATCCAATTTTGCCAATGAGAAAATGAAACTCCCAGGCACAAACTGCTAAGTACCATCCAGCAAGAAAAAGGCAGAGATGGAACTGAGCCTTAGTCACTTTGTCTTGAAAGCCAACTCATTCTACACTATGCATATTTTCTGATCAGTAAGAAAAGTCCCGCCATGGTTTGATTTCATGTAATGACCAAACAGCCTTCTTTATGTTAATTAATTTTCCACATACCATTGGCAAGGAGGAGAGAATGAGCTAGAGCTAATGTTAGCCATTCATGTTTCTTAGTGAGATCTAATAAATCAACTTTCTAAATCCAATAGCACATTGAGTTATGGATGGTTGACATAGACTTGTAATGATTTCAAAATAGACTTGATAATGTGATCCAAAAAATGAGTAGAATGTGTATATACATTTCATGTATAGAATAGCAAATTTTTTATTCATTTTGTACATCACCCTGTTCTTTAATTTTTATTTTAATTTTTTTATAAAAAGGAAACAAATTTCATTCATTTCATATATACAGTTTTAAGGACATAATGATACTTACAACCCCCCCTCCCTCCTTCTATCTCTCCCACCCTTCTTCCTTCTTTCCTTGTTTTTCTTATAATCTTCACAATGACATGCTTCAAATTTTCTTTACAGTCCCAAGCTTAACTCTCCAATAAATAGGGAATTCAACAAGTAGTAAGTAGAAAGATCACTGTTCCTCAAGAGTACAGGTAATGGCTATAAATAATAATCAAACTTCAAAATGTCAATTTTGTTCATATACATTACACTTTTTGTACTCTGTATATTAGTTACCACAGATCAGGGATAATATATATTTGTCTTTTGGGGACTGGCTTATTTCATGAAGCACAATGATCTCCAGTTGCATTCATTTTGTTGAGAAATACAGGATTTCATTATTTTATATGGCTGAGTAGCGTTCCATCATGTATACAGTACCATATTTTTTTACCCAGTCATCAATTAATGGACATCTCGGTTGATGCCATAACCCAGCTATTGTGAGTTAAGCTGCTATAAACATGGAGGTACAGATAACCCTCATATTCTGATTTCATTTCCTTTGGGCAAATTCCCAGGAGTGGGAATTTACTGGGTCATAGGGTAGGTCTAAACTCAGATTTCTGAAATATTTCCATACTGTTTTCCACAGTGGTTGCACTGGTTTACATTCCTGCCAACAGTGGATTAGAGTACCCTTTTCCCCACATCCTTATCAGCATTTGTTGTTTGTTGACTTCTGTGTGAAAACCATTCTAACAGGGGTCAAGTGAAACCTCATTGTGATTTTTATTTGCATTTCCCTGATAGTGCTCCTGAGAATTATTTCATATGTCTATTGACCATTTGTATTTCATCATTGAAAAATGCCTGTTTATATCCTTAGCCCATTTCTTAACTGGATTATTTGTTTTGTTATTGGGTTTCTTGAGCTCCTTAAATATTCTGAATAGTAATCCTTTATCAGATATGTAGTTTGCAAATATTTTCTCCCATTCTGTTGGTTGTCTCTTCACATTGCTGTGTTTCCTTTGCAGTGCAGAATCTTCTTTGATGTAATCCTGCTTTTTTATTTCTACCTTTATTATCAGTGTCGTTGGAGTCTTATCCAAGAAGTCCTTGCCACTAGCTTGCTATGTTTCCTCAACGTTTTCTTCAAGTAATTTTATGGTTTCAGGTCTTAGATTTAGATCCCAGATAAATTTTGAGTTGTTTGTTGTATAGGGTGTGTGGTAGATATACCCTATAAAAAAGGGATATGGAGTGTTTTAAATTAGAAATATCCAATGTATTTCCAAAGACAAATAAACTGTTAATAAATAGAGAAAACACCTATTTTCAACCCACCCTATTCTGTCCACATGGTTTGGTTTATTCTACATGGTTTCTGTCATTGGTATCCATGTACATGTATGTGTTTGTGTATTTTCTAGATACATGGGACTGTTGCTGATTCTAGGACCTCTTAAGGAGCAAGCTCAAAGCAAACCTAAAAGCAAACGTGCTCACTTTTAATTAGGGTGAAATTGATATTGTAAGCATTTTATATCAAATAAGTAATACATATAGAATGAGTAATAAAATAATCCCTTTGTCTTTACAGCTTGTTTGGGCCACTTCTTACCTCATTGGCTGTGGTGTTGCAGTGTGCCGACAACAAAGGATATTTCACTATCTCTACATCTGTCACTATTGTCATGAGTATGTGTTACTGGATTCACACATCTTTTGAAAATGTATTCCCCTAAAGAAACCTAATATAAGGCCGGCGCCGCAGCTCACTAGGCTAATCCTCCGCCTTACGGCGCTGGTACACCGGCTTCTAGTCCCAGTCGGGGCACCGGATTCTGTCCCGGTTGCCCCTCTTCCCCTCTTCCAGGCCAGCTCTCTGCTGTGGCCTGGGAGTGCAGTGGAGGATGGCCCAAGTGCTTGGGCCCTGCACCCCATGGGAGACCAGGATAAGTACCTGACTCCTGCCATCGGATCAGCGCAGTGCGCCGGCCACAGCGCGCCAGCTGCAGCGCGCCAGCCGCGGCAGCCATTGGAGGGTGAACCAACGGCAAAGGAAGACCTTTCTCTCTGTCTTCTCTCTGTCTCTGTCTCTCACTGTTCACTTTGCCTGTCCAAAAAAAAAAAAAAAAAAAGAAAAAGAAAAGAAAAGAAAGAAAGAAAGAAAGAAAGAAACCTAATCTAGTTAATCAAAAGTTATAAAGGAAAACAAAAATTTTCTCAGGTAAATCTTAAGAATAAATGGCATTTAGCAATACACATAAACATACATACATGTCTTGATATTTTTATAGCATATTTTTACTAAATAAAATAATATCACATTAGTATAATATAAGCATTCAAACTGAATTACCAGTAGTTTTGCTGTTGTCATGGATTCTTCAGGGAGTTATTACATAAGGAAAGCCAATAAGATGTAATGCATACAAAGAAGCAAGGTGATTTTGAGCAAATTTAAGCAAAGAAACAATGACATTTACTTCAACAAAATAGGAATATTTTTAGAATTCAAGGGCAGAAATGTTGGGGCTGACATTGTGGTACAGCAGGTTAAACTGCTCTTTTTTAAAAGAAATATTTATTTATTTGAAAGGCAGAGTTACAGAGAAAGAGAGAGGGGTGGGTGGGTCGGTGGGAAAGGTCTTCCATCTACTGGTTCACTGCCCGAATGACCACAACAGCCATATCAGGGCCAAGTTCAAGCCAGAAGCTTCTCTCAGGTCTCCTATGTGAGTAGGTACAGGGTCCCAAGTATTTGGGCCATACTCCACTGCTTTCCCAGGCATATAGGCGGAGATCTGGATTAGAGGTGGAACAGCTGGGACTTAAACTGGTGCCCACATGGGATGCTGGTGCTGCAGACAGTGGCTTAACCTGCTACATCACAATTCCAGCTGAGTTGCTCTGCTTCTGATCCAGCTTCCTGGTAACGTGCCTGAAAAAGCAGAGCCCCTGCAACCCACAAGGGAGACTATGAAGGACCAAAGCACAGTATAACTTTAAAAGGAAACAAATAGAAAACTACCAAGTATTCTTCCCTACCCTTAGCTTTCCAGTTACAAAATTAGTATATGAGGTATCTTTTAAAAGTTCCTGGGAAAGGCCGGCACCGTGGCTCAATATGCTAATCCTCCACCTGTGGTGCTGGCACACTGGGTTCTAGTCCCAGTCGGGGCGATGGATTCTGTCGCAGTTGCTCCTCTTCCAGTCTAGCTCTCTGCTGTGGCCCGGGAGTGCAGTGGAGGATGGCCCTGCACCCGCATGAGAGACCAGGAGAAGCACCTGGCTCTTGGCTTGGGATCAGCGCAGCGCACCGGCTGCCGCGGCCATTGTGGGGTGAACCAATGGAAAAGGAAGACCTTTTTCTCTGTCTCTCTCTCTCTCTCTCTCACTGTCCACTCTGCCTGTCAAAAAAAAAAAAGTTCCTGAGAAATACATATTATGAAAAAACTTTACATGAACTTCAAACTTCTTTTTCACTAAAATAAACATCTTAATCTCATTTCCATGAGCTTTTTGGAGCACTCTCATGTGCCTTCTAATTAGAAATTAAATTTGCATGTTGTATATTCTCTCACAGATGTCGATTACAAATCCTAGAGAGGGATTCTGATTACTTCAGTGACTAGAATAAGTGCTTCCCTGTCCCTTTTCCTTGGTTATGAAACACAATAAAGACTAGGATAACTGCAGGGCCTTACCTGATGACCCCAGTGATAGTTACCAAAAAAGCAAGGTTATTCAGAGCTGTATATATTTGACTAAAAATTCCAATTTGATGTCACTTCTGATGACCCTTGATGACAGATCTGCATGTCTTGTTTGGATATATGTATTTTCTAGGTAAACGTATGAGACTTTCCTCCATACTGTGGTATCACAAGCCTGGTGTGATATGACTGACTCTTGTGTGTGTAACACAATCAAGGAAAAAGTTGTTCAGCATGAATCATGATCATGATTTATCTGATGACAAAATATTTAAATTTCAAATGGGGTCTCCAATATTACTATCAGATTCACTAGACTACTTGAATAATAACTGCATGTGTCTATATGAGATATTGTCTGGACTTGTTATATCCAATTTTGGTAGATAAAAATTTGGTATTGTAAAAAAAATAATTTGGTATTGTTTTGTCTATGTAATTTATCCTTAAAAAAGTAGCATCTCTGAACCTACAACATATCACTTGCACATTTTATAGGTGTTTGTGGTTTGTTGTGAACCTCAGTCAATACCGAAAAAAGAAAAATAAAACACAGAGATTGCTGTGCGTGTAGAATTTTCTCAGCCAAACCTTAATCCAAGCCTCTGATTAAGTCTCTTACTGAAATTAGAGATTATCTTGTAAAGTGAAATTTTAACAGCTGAGATGTCAAAAGTACAAATATCAGATTAAAATTTTTTAACTAGAACATGTATTTTTTGATTTAAGTAATATCAAGAGCCAAAAATTATCTACATTTTGTTTTTAGACAGCTGCAAGCAAGAATTGTCTTTTCTCAAATGTCAAGTAGCTCAGAATAGGAAATTTTTCATCTACTATTTTTTGCCTATACCCCTGTATTTTATTTCATTTTATACATGCTGATATACTTTTCTCTTTTATGCATACCATGTATGTTTCTACACAAATCACTAACCTGTATCAAGTTTCTCATGAAATTAGAACATCTTCAATTCAACTCATTTAAGATAGTTTCTTAACCGTGTCCTATGTAGAATTTTTTTAAGTCACTCTAAACTAACAATAGTGTTTACTAGAGGCTGGGAAGGATCAGGATCATGGGGATAAAGTTAAGTAAGAAAACAAGTATCCAAACGCAGATAGAAAATCTGCTGGAGCCAGTGCTATGAAGTAATGGGTTAAGCTATGGCCTGCAGCACCTGCATTCCACATGAGTGCCAGTTGAGTCCCAGCTGCGGGCTGTTCCACTTCCATTTCCGCTCCCTGCTAATGCACCTGGGAAGGCATTACCAGGTCCTTGGTCCTTTGTACCCCTATGGGAGACCCAGAAGAAGCTCCTGGCTCCAGGCCTAACCCAGCGCAAGCCATTGTGGCCATTTAGGGAGTGAACCAGCTCATGGAAGATCTCTCTCTGTCTCTATTTCTCCCCCTGCCTGCACTCTGTAACTATGCCTTTCAAATAAATAAATCTTTAAGAAGAAAAAAATACTCTAGTGTTTCACAGTATAGAGGGGTGGCTATAGTTGGCAAAAAATATATTATATACTCTATAAAAAACTAGAAGACAGGAGTTGGAAGGCTCCAAATATAAAGAAAATATAAGGGACTGGAAAAAAATACCAAATAATTTGATAGTTTCCACTGTATACATGTATTGAAAATGTTTTATTATCCATAAAATGTACAAGTGTTACATGTTAACAACATTTTTTAAAATTAAAAAGTAAAAGAGCCATGTCCTTTTTTTCATAATGGCCTGCCAAACACTTACATTGTTAATGAAAAACAGCATCCTACTGTGGTTGGTTCTAAAGCTCTCCTGTTGTTAGAACTTGACAGTCCAAAATTACTCAGTACAAGAAGAATGTGACTGTACAAAGAGAGGTGCACATTGCCTGAAAAATATTTTATTGACACCAAAGTTGCTGGTTGTATGTACTTAAAAAATCATGTGTGTTTGTGTTTGTGTTTAGATATACTGCACTCATCTTAAAAAATGTCACTAGTTATTTACAAGTATGTTTGCACAATTAGATTTTGAAAGCAGTTTTTGGCAGTGAGAAAATGTTTAATTATATTTTATGGTGATAAATTAGAAAACTTTTTACTTTTTTCTGCTTTAAGGGGAAACAATCCTGAGACAATTTATTTGCCTTATAAGGAGGGCCCCCCTTGTGGAGACTGTCCAAATCACTGTGATGATAAACTTTGTAGTAAGTATTATAAATTTAATTTGCTTAAATTTGATCCATTAATCTGGGAAACATGTTTATATTAATCATTGGCAATATTGCACTTTTATTTTTACAACTTTTATCTCAAACCTACTGCAGGAAATATCAACGTTATTTCTCCTGACCTTTCCCCCATCCCCATAGTAACCACAGACCATTGATTTAATCCATTGCAATGGTATGTGCAGGTGTGAGAACTTGAGTTTCTATTCAAAGGATTAGTTAAGGTTAACCTGGATAAAATGCTGTAAGTGCAGTTTTTCTCTGCTTTTAACACATTTGTGAGCTCTACTTATTGCAGTCTATAAACAAGGTGCATGGCTTTGCTTATCTCAGATTGCTTTAGGACCCCCTAAACGCCTAACCACTTATTGTGCCTTGATTTTTTTTTAATGGAGGGATCCTTATTCTTCTGTTTCCTTTGAAACACCTGTGAAGTGAGAACTTATCTGATGCTCATGGTTCCTTTACAGGACTGCCTTTTATTTCATAAGTATAGCTCATTTCATGTGAAGTATTAACTAAATGGGTATCTATTTACATGTTAATTCCAATAGATTGCAAAAGTTCCTTTTTAAAAGAGCCTCCCTGAAAATATAAAACCTTAATCCCTAGGATAAAGTTGATTTAGAAGAATTTCATAAGTCTGTAGCAAAATAAAATCCCAGGAATTTCAGTCGGAAGGCAAGAAAGCTTATTTTCCATAATCTTACTGAGTCTCTATGGCTTTTAAAGTACAGATAATAGATTATTATCTTCTTCTTTTTCTCTCATTCTTCCTCTTCCTCCCCCTCCTCCTCCTTCTTTCTCTCCCACTACCAATTCTCCCTGTCATTCTCTCTCATCCTCTCAATTTTAATTTTTATACTCCACTTATGAGAAGTGTACTTGGAGAAAGACATCTCTCTTTTTAAAAAGTGAAATAATCATCTGTGCTTTGGGAAAGAAGGATGAGGAGTGAGTAGATTTTTGCTTTGTTTTCTGTTTTGTTTCTGTATTCAGAAGAAAAAAATCAATGTCTGCTGTGTCATGTAATAGAAGTAAAGGAAAGTAAGAAAGAACTATTACTCAGGAAGATCCTATCTATGACATAGAAGATATATGATGGGCACCCTAGTGGAGTACCTTTTATCATCGCTAAGTAAATGAGAGATTAAGGAAATATATGACTCTAAGTGTGGGATATATTGAGCAAAAATTATAATAGGAATTTAAGACTTGGCTATGTAAATACAATCCATTTAATACAAATATAATACATGAAACAATTCTAGTCATAAAATTGAGACAATTGTAAAAATAAAATATAAAGGAAAAGATGGTGTAAAACATCTTATATTCTCAAGAAAAATATTTTACCTCTAAATAAAAAAAATCATTTTGCCCAGAATACTGTATAACAGAATAAAGTAGGGATAGCAACAAGCTAACTGATTAAAGAAAATGAGTTGTAATAACCTTGACAGTTATTGATCATAAGGAAAAAAGCAGGTGTAAGTTATCAGCTACACAGTGGCTCAGGTAGTAATACGACACTCACCCCTCATCTGTCCTACCTTAATAAAATACTATAATCATCCGGGTAACTGCAAGATAAGTCAGTTTAATATTTTGGAAAGGGAAAGCATATGTCACAGAAGGATATGTGTAAAATATTTATTTATTTAATTTATTTATTTATTTTTGACAGGCAGAGTTGACAGTGAGAGAGAGAGACAGAGAGAAAGGTCTTCCTTTTGCCGTTGGTTCACCCTCCAATGGCCGCCGTGGCCGTCGCACCGCACTGATCCGATGGCAGGAGCCAGGTACTTCTCCTGGTCTCCCATGGGGTGCAGGGCCCAAGTACTTGGGCCATCCTCCACTGCACTCCCGGGCCACAGCAGAGAGCTGGCCTGGAAGAGGCGCAACCGGGACAGAATCCGGTGCCCCAACTGGGACTAGAACCCGGTGTGCCAGCACCGCAAGGTGGAGGATTAGCCTAGTGAGCCGCGGCGCCGGCCGGATATGGGTAAAATAATAGAGAAAAACACACCAATGTAAGTGTAAAACTTATAAAAGTGCTGTGAGATCAACCTTTATAAGTGAAAAAGAAAGGAAATAGAGGAAAATTTTTAATTGACACATTATCAGGATTCAAGAGTTTATATAAAATTTTTAAAATATCCTAAAAGAGGAAGAAAAATTACAGTTAACTTTGCTTTCAAATATAAAAATCTATTTATTAGTATTGAAAGTGAAACTTGGATTAAAGGATGCTTTAGTGAATTTTTCGTAGCCATTACCACAATTCTAAAATGTTGAATATCTTGGAGCTGACATTTACTGCAACAGCCCGTATCAGAGTACCTTGGTTTAGCAGGTTTGAGTGTCTGCTAAACGATCCATCCAAACTTCTTGCTAATGTGCACCTTAAGGGGAAGTTCAAGTAGATAGGCACTTATCTCACACAGGGAGACCCCAGCTGAGTTCCAAACTTCTGGCTTCAGCCTGGCCCAGCCTTGCTGTTAAAGCCATTTGGGGTGTGAAGCAGCAGCTGGGATATCTCTCTCTACTTCTGTCTCTGTCTCTCTGCCTTTAATATGAAATACATAAATAAATAAATAAATAAATGTTTGATATATTGGGACTCTTCATAGTGATTGGAAAATTTGGTGTATAATTTCTGCTTTGGAATATACTTGATATGTACATAGGCATGTATTTATGGAATAGAAGAAGCTGGAAAATCATTTTAGGGTTAATTAACATGAACTGTAATATGTGCTTTTCATTCAATTTTTTTTTTGACAGGCAGAGTGGACAGTGAGAGAGAGAGAGACAGAGAGAAAGGTCTTCCTTTGCCGTTGGTTCACCCTCCAATGGCCGCCACGGCCAGCGCGCTGCGGCCGGCGTACCGCACTGATCCGATGGCAGGAGCCAGGTACTTCTCCTGGTCTCCCATGGGGTGCAGGGCCCAAGCACTTGGGCCATCCTCTACTGCACTCCCTGGCCACAGCAGAGAGCTGGCCTGGAAGAGGGGCAACCGGGACAGAATCCGGTGCCCCGACCGGGACTAGAACCCTGTGTGCCGGCGCCACAAGGCGGAGGATTAGCCTAGTGAGCCGCGGCGCCGGCCTTTTCATTCAATTTTTACATCAAGTATATATTACTTCTAATAATCCAAAGCAAAATTTTTAATATTAAATTATACAGTATTATATAAAGTAAAAACTAATGAATGAAACTTATTGCTTTATTTTATATTGCTAATAACATTGATGTTTTCAAAATGACAATATATTGAAAAGATGATCCATTGCTAATGTGCTAAGTTGTATACCTAAAAATTTTGTGATGAAAATACCTGTTAACTACCAAGATAAGAATATTATCTTTTCTCTCATAGATGATGTCATTTAATTTATCATCTTTTTACATTCATATTTAATTTCCTCATACTGATAAAATTTAATTGCTTATTTTTATTTTATTTTTTGAATTTATTCATATGTTTTATTTATTTATTTACACAGAGAAAGAGAGAGAGAGAGAGAAAGAGAGGATTTTCCCTCCCCTGGTTCATGCCGCAAATGGCCACAACAGCCAGCACCTTGCCAGGCCAAAGGAAGAAGTAGGGAGCACTATCCTGGTATCTCCTATAGGTGGCTAGGGCCTAAACGCTTGAGCCATCTTCTGTTGCTTTTCCCAGGCCATTAGCAGGGAACTGGATAGCAAGTGGAGTAGCTGGGACATAAATTGACACCCATATGGGATCCTGGCATTGCAGGCAGGGGCCTTAACTGCTATACCACAACACTAGCCTCTAACTATTCTTGATAAAATTGCTCTTTACGAGGGAAGGCATTCAACACAGTGGTTAACATGCTATTAGGGACGCCTGCATCCTACCTTGGTAGCACCGCTGTCCAATGCAGCTTTCTGCTAATTGCATCCTGGGAAGCAGGAGATGATTGCTAAAATATTAGGTTCTTGCCACCCATGTGGGAGAATCATATTGAGTTCCAGGCCCCTGGGTTCAGTGTAATCCAGTCTTGGTTGTTGCAGGCATTTGAGTAGTGAACCAGTCGATAAGTGATCTTTCTGTGTGTGTGTGTGTGTGTGTGTGTTGTAGGGGGAGGAGGATGTGTCACACCACCTTTTAAATAAATAAATAATAGATGATTTAAAAAGACAATATTTATAAATGTACAATTCTCTTGCAGCTAACCCATGCCTCTTCTTTGATGAACGCACCAACTGTGAGATACAAGTAAAGCATCTTGGATGCAGCCACCCATCAGTTCAATTATTCTGCAAAGCTTCTTGTAACTGTGACACTGAGATAAAATAGCTTTTTGTTTTTTGCAATGATACTGTGCCATGGAGATGAGGAGATGTCTGTTGGATCATCTTTTCCTTATTTTACCTCAATAGCTTCAGATGAATTTCACTCCCTCTTATTTATGCTGAAGATCCCAATTTTTAATAATCATTTATGGACTTTAGTATATTTTCATCAGTGCCACCCACTCCTGTCCTGATACATATGAAGTAGCATTGTTTTAAAGTTTCTTTAAGGCTGGAATAAAGGGTTGAGTTTTCCACCTAATTGAAATTTAAATCACATAATTTAAAATTCCTAGGTTGACATAATCCAACTGATTGGTGGTGTGATTGCATCATCAGAAACCTATGCTTAAGCAGCATCTTACCGATTTTAACTCTCTTTTCTGCTTTTACCATTGTCTCCATCCTGATGTTTCTCTGAATAGCTAAATTCTTTACTTTTTGATTTTGTTTTTATTGTAAATTAATCATTAAAATCCACAAAGCAAACAAGGGTCCAGTCTCAATTTCCAGAATGAATATTACCTAATTGGAAGTTTAAATTTATCATGTTTCATTGTCTTGTCCATAGACATATTTGTATGGCAGGAAAGAATACTTTCTGACATTAATTTAGCCACATGCATAATTGGCATTGATTGCATTCAACATATAATGCTTCCACATAGCAAATATTGTCTCCCTCATTTTAAAAGAAATTATACATAGCTTAATATGAGAAATAAATAAGTCTTTGAAGACACACCAATCAATCATACATTATTGGTGGCAAATGAACATAAGTAAATTCTGTTTGGAAATTCAAGAAAGTCTCAAAAGTAGAATGAGGTGTAGTTTTTGAGTGAACAAGATTGCTATTGTGATTATTTCAAGGCAATGGAACAGTACAAATAAAGGCCTATGTGCTCAAGTACACTGAAACTTTAAGGGATATTAAAGGATCTGATGCGAGAGAAATGAAGTATAGAACTATTTAACAAGTTGAGATGAATTGGTTCCCTAATTGTATTTTTTTAACTTTTATTTAATGAATATAAATTTCCAAAGTACAGCTTATGGATTACAATGGCTTCCCCCACCCATAATTTCCCTCCCACCCGCAACCCTCCCCTTTCCCTCTCCCTCCCCCCTTGCATTCACATCAAGATTCATTTTCAATTCTCTTTATATACAGAAGATCAATGTAGCAGATATTAAGTAAAGATTTCACAGTTTGCACCCACATAGAAACACAAAGTGTAAAATACTGTTTCAGTACTAGTTATAGCATTAAATCACAATGTACAGCACATTAAGGACACAGATCCTACATGAGGAGTAACAGCACAGTGACTCCTGTTATTGACTTAACAATTTGACACTCTTGTTTATGGCATCAGTAATCACCCTAGGCTCTTGTCATGAGCTGCCAAGGCTATGGAAGCCTTTTGAATTCACCGACTCTGATCATATTTAGACAAGGCCATAGTCAAATTGGAAGTTCTCTCCTCCCTTCAGAGAAAGGTACCTCCTTCTTTGATGACCTGTTCTTTCCACTGGGATCTCACTCTCAGAGATCTTTCATTTAGTGTTTTTTTTTTTCCCAGAGTGTTTTGGCTTTCCATGCCTGTAATACTCTCATGGGCTTTTCAGCCGGATCCGCGTGCCTTACGGGCTGATTCTGAGGCCAGAGTGCTGTTTAGGACATCTGCCGTTCTATGGGTCTGCTGTGTATCTCTCTCCCCATGTTGGATCATTCTCTCCCTTTTTTATTCTATCAGCTACTATTTGCAAACACTAGTCTTGTTTATGTGATCCCTTTGGCTCTTAGACCTTTCATTATTATCAATTGTGAATATAAATTGATCACTTGGACTAGTGAGATGGCATTGGTACATGCCACCTTGATGGGATTGAATTGGAATCCCCTGGTATGTTTCTAACTCTACCGTTTGAGGTAAGTCAGCTTGAGCATGTCCCAAATTGCACATTTCTTCCCTCTCTTATTCCCACTCTTATATTTAACAGCAATCACTTTTCAGTTAAGTTTCAACACTTAAGAATAACTGTGTATTGATTACAATATTCAACCAAAAGTATTAAGTAGAACAAACAAAAAAAATACTAAGAGGGATAACGTATTAAGTTGTTCATCAACAATCAGGGAAAGGGCTGATCAAGTCACCATTTCTCATAGTGTTCATTTCACTTTAACAGGTTTCCTTTTTGGTGCTCAGTTAGTTGTCACCCATCAGGGAAAACATATGATATTTGTCCCTTTGGGACTGACTTATTTCACTCAGCATAATGTTTTCAAATTCCTAACAGGGATCACTTTTCAGTTAAAATTTAATCACCTAAGAATAATTGTGTGTTAATTACAGAGTTCAACCAATAGTACTAGAACAAAAAAAAAAACCTAAAATGGATGAAGTATTACATTGTACCTCAACCATCAGGACAAGAGCTGATCAAGTCACTGTTTCTCATAGCGCCCATTTCACTTCAACAAGTGTCCCCTTTGGTGCTCAGTTAGTTGTCGCCAATCAGGGAGAACATATGATATTTGTCCCTTTGGGACTGGCTTCATTCACTCAGCATGATGTGTTCCAGATTCCTCCATCTTGTTGCAAATGACTGGGTTTCATTGTTTTTGACTGCTGTATAGTATACTATAGAGAACATGTCCCATAATTTCTTTATCCAGTCTACTGTTGATGGGCATTTGGGTTGGTTCCAGGTCTTAGCTATTGTGAATTGAGCTGCAATAAATATTAATGTGCAGACAGTTGTTTGTTTGCCAATTTAATTTTCTTTGGGTAAATTCCAAGGAGTGGGATGGCTGGGTTGAATAGTAGGGTTATATTCAGGTTTCTGAGGAATCTCGAGACTGACTTCCATAGTGGCTTAACCAGTTTGCATTCCCACCAACAGTGGGTTAGTGTCCCTTTTTCCCCACATCCTCTCCAGCATCTATCATTGGTAGATTTCTGAATGTGAGCCATTCTAACTGGGGTGAGGTGTAACCTCATTGTGGTTTTGATTTGCATTTCCCTGATTGCTAGTGATCTTGAACATTTTTTCATGTGTCTGTTGGCCATTTGGATTTCCTCTTTTGAAAAATGTCTATTGAGGTCCTTGGCCCATCTCTTAAGTGGGTTGTTGTTCTGATGTTGTGGAGTTTCTTGATTTCTTTTTAGATTCTGGTTTTCAACCCTTTATCTGTTGCATAGTATGAAAATATTATTCCCATTCTGTCAGTTGCCTCTTCACTTTCCTGACTGTTTCTTTTGAAGTACAGAAACTTCTCAATTTGATGCAATCCCAAATGTTAATTTTGATTTTTACTGTGTGTGCTTCTGGTGTATTT
The DNA here is from genome assembly GCF_964237555.1 of Oryctolagus cuniculus. Lineage (NCBI taxonomy): Eukaryota > Metazoa > Chordata > Mammalia > Lagomorpha > Leporidae > Oryctolagus > Oryctolagus cuniculus. The sequence continues at coordinate 120,460,028 of NC_091436.1, forward strand.
TCCATGAAGTCTTTGCCGGTACCTATATCTTGCAGGGTTTTTCCAATGCTCTCTAGCAATTTGATGGTGTCGGGTTGTATTTAAGTCTTTAATCCATGTTGAGTGAATTTTTGTGTAAGGTGAAAGATAGGGGTCTTGCTTCATGATTGTGCACGTGGAAATCCAGTTTTCCCAGAACCATTTATTGAATAGACTGTCCTTGCTCCAGGAATTGGTTTTAGATCCTTGATCAAATATGAGTTTTCTGTAGATGTTTGGATTGATTTCTGGTGTTTCAATTCTGTTCCATTGGTCTATCCATCTGTTTCTGTACCAGTACCATGCTGTTTTGATAACAATTGCCCTGTAGTATGTCCTGAAATCCGGTATTGTGATGCCTCCGGCTTTGTTTTTGTTGTTAAATATTGCTTTAGCAATTCGAGGTCTCCTGTGTCTCCATATGAATTTCAGCATCATTTTTTCCAGATCTGAGAAGAAGGTCTTCGGTATCTTGATTGGTATTGCATTGAATCTATAAATTGCTTTTGGGAGAATGGACATTTTGATGATACTGATTCTTCCAATCCATGAGCATGGAGATTTTTCCATTTCTTGGTATCCTCTTCTATTTCTTTCTTTAAGGTTTTGTAATTTTCATCGTAGAGATCTTTAACATCCTTAGTTAAGTTTATTCCAAAGTATTTGATTGTTTTTGTAGCTATTGTGAATGGGATTGATCTTAACAGTTCTTCCTCAGCCATGGCATTGTCTGTGTATACAAAGGCTGTTGATTTTTGTGCATTGATTTTATATCCTGCTACTTGGCCAAACTCTTCTATGAGTTCCAATAGTCTCTTAGTAGAGTTCTTTGGGTCCCCTAAGTAAAGAATCATATCATCTGCAAAGAGGGATAGTTTGAGTTCTTCCTTCCCAATTTGTATCCCTTTAATTTCTTTTTCTTGTCTAATAGCTCTGGCTAGAACCTCCAGAACTATATTGAATAGCAGTGGTGAGAGTGGGCATCCCTGTCTGGTACCAGATCTCAGTGGAAATGCTTCCAACTTTTCCCCATTCAATAGGATGTTGGCTGTGGGTTTTTCATAGATTGCTTTGATTGTATTGAGGAATGTTCCTTCCATACCCAGTATGCTTAGAGTTTTCATCATGAAAGAGTGTTGTATTTTATCAAATGCTTTCTCTGCGTCTATTGAGACAATCATGTGATTTTTCTTCTGCAGTCTGTTAATGTGGTGTATCACATTGATTGTTTTGCACACATTGGCCATCCCTGCATACCAGGGATAAATCCCACTTGGTCTGGGTGGATGATCTTTCTGATATGTTTTGCATTCTATTGACCAGAAGTTTATTGAGGATTTTTGCATCTATGTTCATCAAGGATATTGGTCTGTAATTCTCTTTCAATGCTGCATCTTTTTCTGGCTTCATAGAAAGAATTTGGGAGGATTGCCTCTTTTTTGGTTGTTCTGAATAGTTTGAGAAGAATTAGAGTTAGTTCTTCTTTAAATGTCTGGTAGAATTCAGCAGTGAATCCATCTGGTCCTGGGCTTTTCTTTGCTGGGAGGGCCTTTATTACTGATTCAATTTCTGACTCAGTTATGGATTTGTTTATTTTTTCTATGTCTTTCTGGTTCAATTTAGGTAGGTTGCATGTGTCCAGGAATCTATCCATTCCTGATAAGTTTCCCTGTTTGCTGGCATACAGGTCCTTGTAGTAATTTCTGATGATTCTTTTTATTTCTGTAGTGTTTGTTGTTACATTTCCTTTTTCATCTCTGATTTTGATTTGCATCTTTTCTCTTCTTTTTTTAGTTAGTTGGGCCAATGGGGTGTCAATTTTGTTTATTTTTTATTTTTTTCAAAAAACCAGCTCCTCATTTGGCTGATTTTTTGTAATTTTTTTTGATTCAATCCTGTTGATTTCTTCTCTGATTTTAATTATTTCTCTTCTCCTACTAGATTTGGGTCTGGTTAGCTGCAGCTTTTCTAGATCCTTGAGATGCAGTGAAAGCTCATCTATTTGGTGCCTTTCCAATTTCTTGATGTAGGCACCTATTGATATAAACTTTCCTCTTAACACTGCTTTTGCTGCGTCCCATAAGTTTTGGTATGTTGTGCTGTTATCCTCATTTACTTCCAGAAAATTTTTGATTTCTCGTTTAATTTCTTCTATGACCCATTGTTCATTCAGGAGCATGTTATTCAATCTCCATGTGTTTGCGTATGCTCTAGGGATTCCTGAGTTGTTAATTTCCAACTTCATTCCTTTATGATCTGAGAAGCTGCATGGTATGATTCTAATTCTTTTGAATTTGCTGAGACTTGCTTTATGACCTAGTATGTGGTCAATCCTAGAGAAGGTTCCATGTACTGCTGAGAAGAATGTAAATGCTTTCTGTGTAGGATGAAAAGTTCTGTGGATATCTGTTAGATCCATTTGGGCTATAGTGTCGTTTAAATCTACTGTATCCTTGTTGATCTTCTGTCCTGTTGACCTGTCCATTTCTGAGAGTGGAGTATTGAAGTCCCCCAGTACTATTGTATTGGGGTCTAAGTCTCCCTTTAAGTCCCTTAACATATCTTTTAAGTAAGCTGGTGCCCTGTTATTAGGTCATATACATTGATAATTGTTATATCTTCCTGTTGAATTGATCCCTTAATCATTATATACTGCCCCTCTTTGTCTCTCCTAACAGTTTTGTGGTAAAGTTTATGTTCAGGCCATTAACGTTAATGTGACTATTGATAAGTAGTAACTTTGCCCTGTCATTTGCCAAAGATATTTTCTAATTTATGCTTTGAATTCCCTGTGATCTTCTGCTGTGAGGTTTCCTTCCTTTGCCTTCTTTCATATTGATGACCGTGTTTCTGTGTTTCTGTGTGTAACACATCTTTAAGCATCTTTTGCAGTGCTGGACGAGTGGCGACAAATTCTTTCAATTTCTGTTTGCTATGAAAGGTCTTTATTTCACCTTCATTCACAAATGAGAGCTTAGCAGGATATAATATTCTGGGCTGGCAATTTTTCTCTCTTAGTACCTGGGCTATGTCTCGCCATTCCCTCCTAGCTTGTAGGGTTTCTGATGAGAAGTCAGCTGTGAGTCTTATTGGAGATCCTCTGAGAGTAATCTGACGTTTCTCTCTTGCACATTTTAGGATCTTTTCTTTATGTTTCACTGTGGAGAGTTTAATTACAACGTGTTGTGGTGAGTGGTCGTGTTTATTAGGGGTTCTATGAGCTTCCTGTACTAGGATGTATCTGTACTTCTCCAAACCTGGGAAATTTTCTGCTAATATCTCACTAAAAAGGCCTTCTAATCCTTTCTCCCTCTCCATGCCTTCAGGAACTCCTAGAACCCCGAATGTTGGTTTTTTTAATAGTATCCTGAAGATTCCCAACAATATTTTTTAGATTTCTAAATTCCTGTTCTTTTCTTTGGTTTGACTGTATATTTTCCTCTGCTCTGTCTTCTAAGTCTGATATTCTCTCTTCTGCTTCACCCATTCTGTTTTTAAGGCTCTCTAATGTGTTTGTCATTTGATCTATTGAATTCTTCATTTCATTATGATTTCTTGTCACTATCGCAGTTTCATGTTCTACTAGTTGTTTCATTTCATTTTGATTCCTCCTTATTATTACATTTTCATGAGAGAGATTTTCTATCTTGTCCATTAAGGATTTCTGTAGTTCGAGAATTTGTTTTTGAGAACTTCTTAATGTTCTTATCAATTTTTTGAGATCTGCTTCTTGCATTTCTTCTAACTCATCATCTTCATAATCTTGAATTGGGGTGTCTATTTCATTTGGGGGCGTCATAGTGTCTTCCTTGTTCTTGTTACCTCGGCTTTTGCGTTTGTTGTTTGGCATATTGGAGATATTCTTTGGGTTTTTTTGGTGTGGTTTTTTTCTCATTATACTGTGACTCTAGATTAAGAGGACTGTCTGCTTTTGATGGATCCTTAGAGGCTCTGATGGGTGTGGCCAGAGAGCTCTGTTTAGTTCTTCAGGGTTAAGGGTGTGCCAAAGGTGATTCACCCTGATTGTTCTCTTGCTCACTCTCTCTCTCTCTCTCTCTCTTTTTTTTTTTTTTTTTTTGACTCAGTTGGGAAGTAATTCCATACAGCTGAGTGGAATTGAGAGTAGTTGATGTATGAAATCTGGCCCCTGTGGGTATTTGTTTGCTTACTGCTGGGACCACACAAAGAGTTTATGCAGCCCTCAGTGTGTTCTCAGATTTCACCACAGTCTCTCAGCAAGTTGCCCAGGTTACCGAGTTTGTGTACTTGGTGAGTTCTCTCGCCCCCCCTCAGTTTTTCACAGTCTCAGTTGGTTAGCTCCACAGTTTCCTTAGGTGTTAACCTTCTGTTATTTCTCCCCACCAGAGACAGGTTTTTCTGCTTGGCTAATGAGGGGCACCCGCTTTACATATGCAAAATGGTGCACACCTGCTTTACTTATATAAACTGGCGCCTGCCCTTTGTCTTGCTTGGCTTTGTAAAGTGAGTGGAGAGAGAGGCTAATGTTCGTGCCAGTTCCCCTTATTTATTCGATTTTTCCTCTCCTCCAGCCAGCCTGGTGAACTTTCCCCAGTGGGGTTTCAGTCCTTGTTCTCTGCAGGCTCTTTCTGACTTTCCCCGCCAATGTCTCGGGTTACCGAGAGTTTTTTGTCTCACCTCCCCTTCCAGCGCTGGCATGCAAACCCTGCAGCTCTGGCGGCTCCGGCTCGGCTTCCATGGGGCGGGCGACCTTGCTCTCCCTGTAGGTCCTCCGAGTCACAGCCACTAGATCCGGAAGAGTTTCCTCTGCAATTTTTTCCTGATCCTTTTTCTGAGGCTACTGTAACTCCACTTTTATATATTTTTTTTCTTTTTTTTAAACTTTTATTTAATGAATATAAATTTCCAAAGTACAGCTTATGGATTACAATGGCTTCCCCCCCCCCAAACATCCCTCCCACCCGCAACCCTCCCCTTTCCCACTCCCTCCCCCCTTCCATTCACATCAAGATTCATTTTTGATTCTCTTTATATACAGAAGATCAGTTTAGCATTTAGCATACATTAAGTAAAGATTTCAACAGTTCGCTGCCACACAAAAACATAAAGTTGTCACTCCCCGTCTTCGTGGAGGAACGACACAGGACCCTGCGCTGTTCTTTCGTCTGCTTGGCCCTCCCCGGGTTTGCTGCTGGTTCTTCCCAGGTTGGCTTCCGACCCTTCCACCTCCGTGGAAGGGCGGTTCCCCCTAGCCACTTTTCCCCACTTCTGCGGGGGAGCGGCATACCGCCAGCCGGCTCTCTCGGGGGCTGCACAGGTGTTCCTTCAGGTAGATGTTCCCCTTAGATGTTCCTGGTGCATGTTGTCTCTCTCCTCCTTTATAGTCCTCTTCCACCAATCCCAACTCTGCTACCCACACGCCGAGTACGCTGCTCTCCTCCAATCAGGAGCAGGTCCTGCTGTTTATTGGTTGAACTGGAGGCAGCTGTGTAGAAGCTGTTTCTCCCTTCTCAGTGCCATATTGTGGGAGAGCAGATGCATAGAATAAGTCTTAATTCCATTAACTTAGTCTAGTCCGAGTTGCTCCCAGTTGCTCCCCACATAAAGTGAAAAATACTGTTTGAGTACTAGTTATAGCATTAAATCACAATGTACAGCACACTAAGGACAAATATCCTACATGAGGAGTAAATGCACAGTGACTCCTGTTGTTGACATAACAAATTGACACTCTTGTTTATGGCATCAGTAATCACCCTAGGCTCTTGTCATGAGCTGCCAAGGCTATGGAGCCCGCTGAGTTCACTGACTCTGATAATATTTAGACAAGGCCATGGTCAAAGTGGAAGTTCTCTCCTCCCTTCAGAGAAAGGTACCTCCTTCTTTGATGACCCATTCCACTGGGATCTCACTCACGGAGATCTTTCATTTAGGTTTTTTTTTTTTTTTTTTCCCCAGAGTGTCTTGGCTTTCCATGCCTGAAATACTCTCATGGGCTTTTCAGCCGGATCTGCATGCCTTAAGGGCTGATTCTGAGGCCAGTGTAACTCCACTTATATTAAACTATCTTTTCCCGGACTATCGGTGCGCACCCTCACTATTCTGCCATCTTCTCTACTCCCCTAATTATATTTTTACATTAATTTACTCATTTCAGTTAAACATTTACAAAAAAAATCATGAACTTTTCAAAAGAAAACTATGCCTCCCATGTCTACATCATAAAATGGTACCTGTTCCAGATTCAAAAATTCTGTTTTTCTCCAAATTATAAAAGCTCATTTGAGAATCATGTTTTCTTGGTGTGAAGCCATGTCCTTCCATTTGATCCCATGTGTATTACATCCATGTAAACCTGTCAAAATCATTCTAAATTTTTATTTTAATTGCATATATTAGGTATATCAAATTGGTAGAATTTATTGTAGGAGGAAAGAGGAACTTTTATACGCCCCTCCCCCAAAGGTTTTCTAGAATAAACTGACAAAACAAATTAAATAGGAGAGAAAATGTAGAAATTTATTAACCTGCAAATGGGAAAAAATAATCACACACAGGGGAAAATCATCGAGGCACAATTACCCATTAAGAGCAACTTAAATCAGAAACGCATATATCCTTTATTTTATATGAGATGATGAGAATAGGAAGTTTCAGGGTAACAGTAAATGATTTTTAGGGGAACTCAATGAATTTGGAGAACACACAATGGCCTACTGCAAAGTCAATTTGGCTCACAAGCACACAATGGATTATCAATGATTTCATATTTGGGATATCATTTTCTGAGTGCAAATACTTTTTTAAACTTTTTTAATAATATAAGAGAACAGATTTTATGTAAACCATTGGTAGAGATCCAAGAAGACAATCACACTTCCCTCACTCCCTTGCTCCCTTCACTCTCTTAATCAGTTTTTGGACATAATTTTAATCTACTCTGTGTTCATAGGCTTAGTTCAACCACTAATCACAATATTCAGCAAGTAAAAAGTCAGAAGACCACAGTAACACAAGAGATTAAACACAAGCTAAAAATGACAATCATATCGCAAAGTGACCATTTAATTCCTACACATTTTTTTGTATTCCATATTAGCTGCCACATTTCAGAGAAAATATATATTTGTGTTTTTTGAGTCTCTCTTCCATAATGGTTGTTCTGGTTTACATTCAGGTCTAAGTAGATTAGAGTAACTTTTTCCCACATCCTCTCTAGCTTTTATTGTTGTTTGATGTTTTGATGATAGTCATTCTTACTGGGATGAGGTGAAACCTCACTGTGGTTTTTCTTGGCATTTCCCTGATGAATGGTGATCCTGAGCATTTATTCATGTGTCTGTTGGGCATTTGAAATTCATTATTTGAAAAATACCTATTCATGTCCTTTGCCTATTTTTTGACTGGATTGTTTGTTTATTGTTGTTGAGTTTCGAGAGCCCTTTAAAGATTCTGAATATTAATCCTTTTCAGGTACCTAGTTTGCAAATATTTTCTCTCTGTCCTTTGGCTCTCCCTTTGTTGAGTGTTTCCTTTACAGTGCAGATGCTTCTTAGTTTGATGCAATCCCATTTGTTTTTTTTTTGGTTTGTTTGTTTTGTTTTTTCTTTAATTACTTGTGCTTCTGGGGTCTTCAAGATGTTTTCCTACACCAGTATCTTGCAGAATTTCCCTGATATTTTCCTCTTATAATTTGTTAGTATCAGATAATAGATTTAGATCCTTGATCCATTTTGAGTTGAGTTTTTATTCTGATGCATTGGTCTACATGGCTATTTTTGTGCCAGTAACGGGCTGTTTTGATGATAACTGCCCTGTAGTATGTCTTCAAATCTGGCTTTGTGATGCCTCCAGCTTTGTTTGTTTGTTTGTTTGTTTTGTTTTTTGCATAAGATTACTTAAACAATTTGGGGTCTCTTGTATTTCCATATCAATTTTAGCAACATTTACTTTCTAGATCTGAGAAGAATATCCTTGGTATTTTGATTGGGATTCCATTGAATATGTAAGTGGCTTTTGGTAGTATGGACATTTTGATTATATTAATTCTTCCAATCCATGAACATGAAAGATTTTCTCATTTTTTGTGTCTTCTTATATTTCTTTCTTTAATAATAATGTTTTATAGTTTTAATTGTAGTGATCTTTCACCTCCTTGTTTACATATATCTCAAGGTATTTAAATATTTTATAGCTATGGTGAATTGTACTGATCTTACAACTTCTTTCTCAGCCATTGCCTTGTCTGTTGACTTTTGTTTGTTGACTGTATATTCTGCAACTTTACCAAACTCTCTTATGAGTCCCAATAGTCTCATAGTAGAGTCTTTTGGTTCCCTTATATATAGGACCATGTCATCTGCAAACAGGGATAATTTGACTTCCCACTTTCCAATTTGTATTCTTGTATTTCCTTTTCTTGCCTAATGGCTCTGGCTAAAACTTTAAGAACTACATTGAATAGCAGTGATAAAAATGGGCATTCTTGTCTCATTCTGAATCTTAGTGGAAATGATTTTAGCTTTTCCCAATTCAGTATGATGCTGGCTGTGAATCTGCCATATATTGCCTTGATTGTGTTGAGGAGCATTCCTTTTATACCCAATTTGCTTAAGGTTTTTATGATGAAAGGATGTTGTCTTTTATCAAATGCATTCTCTGCATCTATTGAAATAATCATATGGTTTTTATTCTTCTATTTGTTACTATGATGTATCATATTTATTGATTTCTGTATGTTGAACCAGCCTTGCATATCAGGAGTAAATCTCACTCAGTTATGGTGAATGATCTTTGCTTTGTGTTTTTGGATTTGACTAGCTACATTATCTTTTCAGTAATTGTTATCAACACTGCCATAAAGAATATTAATATAAAGAGAACAATAATTCATCCTTGGGACACCATTTTTGGGATGGTAACTTAAAGTTTAAATTAATTGCAATGAAGCTAATCAACATAGTAATAATTTACTCCTATAAAATTAAATATATTGAAATCAGAAATCAGCTCATTTCTTTATTATCAGGTATTGTGACTTGTCTTAGCTAACAAAGTTAGCACTTGATTTTGTAGTTATTAAATAACAGCCCTAACTTCTTAGATTTTTATACTAGATAGCCACATAATCCTACAGTTTACTGTAATATATTTGGCCAAATAAATTCTCATACACTACAACATGTCTTTTATAGACATAAACTTACTATTACTCAAAACCAGATTCTAATTACATTTTTTGTACATTGCGGGCCAGTAAGCAAATTCATAGATTTCTTGTGAGTGAAAGAGGGAGGTGCAAGGATAAATCTGTGTTAAGTAAAATTCAAGCAAGCAAGTCATAAAGTCATAAATTTGAATTCTAAAATTTTAAATGATATGTTGGCTTATTTCTTAACACAAAATAGATTGTGAAATACTAAAGTACCCTTATCCCCAAATCTTAGTACACTGAGTCCATGAAGAGTACTTTGTAGGGGCTGGTGCTTGGCTTAGTGGGTAAAAGCCACCGTCTGTAGTGCCAGCATCCCATATGGCCGCCGATTTGATTCCAGGCTTCTCCACTTCCAATCCAGCTCTCTGCTATGGCCTGGGAAGGCAGTGGAAGATGATCCAAGCCCTCAGACCTCTGCACCAACATAGGAAACCCAGAAGAAGCTCCTGGCTCCTGGCTTAGGATTGGCACAGCTCCGACCATTGCAGCCAACTGGGGAGTGAACCAGCAGATGGAAGACCTCTCTCTCTCATTCTCTCTCTGCTCCTCCTACTCTCTCTGTGTAACTCTGACTTTCAAATAAAAAAGAAAGAAAAGTACTTTGTAATGAGGAAGGAGAGTACACACTCATGCATGCCTTCCTGCTATTATTTCAGTGACATTCAGACTCACAACCATTGTTTGGGAAATCATCACAAAGATCACTTTATATTACAGAGTTGAAAAACTGTTATTTACCTTGCAGCATCTTTCTGCATTAATAATTAACCATGCCTCTTTTTAAAAATTTTCTGAATGTGGAATAAATGTTAACCAATGGTTTTAAAGCAGAAACAACATCCAATTTCAGTCTGTCACATAAAAGCAGTAAATAAATTATTTCTAAGTGCATAAAACTCGTCTAAAGGCTTAGAGGAAATCATTGGTGCCACTCAGCTGTGTGAATTCAGTATACAGTGTTTACTGGCCCAGTAATTTTGAGCAATTTGGTTTGTCTTTGGGTTATCTTTTTCTTTTGTCTTCTATAATCCAGAGATAATTTCAATATCTATTTTATAGGTTTATCCTAAGTATTAAATGAGATAATATGAAAAATGATTAGAGAAATGTAGTATTTCAAATGTGCTTCATAAACATTAGCTATTTTGATACAGTTAGGAATAAACTGAATATACCATGAAATCTATCCATCTGAGCACTGCACATGAACAGCTACTGTTGTGCAGCATTGGTGGGACCAAAAATTTCTTAGACGATCTGTAAAAACCCCTTTAATAATATCAAGTCATGGTATAAATGAACATGTTCTTTGATCCACCAGTTTCTCATGAAGCCATGTATTAACTATAATACCAACATTCAAAAACATGTCTCTAGAAAAAGAGAGAAACACAAAGAGAAAGCTCCTATCCTTTGATTTATTCCCCATATGCCCATAATGGCTAGGGCTAGTCTGTGGCTAAAGCCAGAACCAGGAACTCAATCCAATTCTTTCTTGTAGGATGTAGAAACTCAACCACCTCTGCCTTCCAGGATGTACATTCACAGGAAGCTGGAGTCAGGAGCCAGAGATGGAAACTGAATCCAGTCATACTGATATGGGACACAGGTGTCTTAAATGCTAGGCCAAATATCCACTCCTTTATAGATATTTACTAGTTACTTTGGTCTTATTTATGACAGAAAAATCAAAAGTAAAAACATAGCTACATGGAAGAATGGCTAAGCAAATTATGAATAATGCATAATATGGAATACTATGCAGGTGGTTAGAAAAATGTTAAAGCTCTCATAGCCTGCGGATGAAAGGTATAGATTGTCAAAGTATTAATTACATAGTGTATCCATCTCACAAAGTCTAGTCCTCTCGTCCCCCTTTTCCTGATGTTGTTCTACATTCCCTCCTTTTAATCTGAGCATTCTCAGATTTTTACGGTTCTAATATAATGATTGGAAACGCTATGTGCTGCTGTGAGATATTTGAAGTACCTGGTCCTTTATTTTCATTTTATTAAATTACATAATTTGAAAAGTTGCAATATAAATCCTTCTATCCACAAACATATAGTTTTAGGTAAGAAAAGAAATGGAAATACAAGAAAAAATTTTTGAAATCACAAATTCTTTTTTTTTTATCTTTTATTTAATGAATATAAATTTCCAAAGTACGACTCATGGGTTACAATAGCTTCCCCCCCCATACCGTCCCTCCCACCCACAACCCTCCCCTTTCCCACTCCCTCTCCCCTTCCATTCACATCAAGATTCATTTTCGATTATCTTAATATACAGAAGATCAGCTTAGTATACCTTAAGTAAGGATGAAATCACAAATTCTTGATGTTATAAAGTATTCCTAATATATTCAGTGATTAAGAATCCCATATATTTTCCAGTTTCCAATGGCAACAGGAATATTTGTGAATCTGAACATTTAATATATGGTCGGGAGTATAGTGATACAGAAAGCCCAGTACCCAGTATTGTAGTTTGTATGGTTTCATTTTACCATCCATAAACCCGCTCTTGTCTTCTCAAAGCTTTTGTCAAAGAAAATTCCCAAATTTTTGTCATTTGTTATGTCTGTAGTAGATAAGAAGGAATAGAAATCATAATTTACTCCAAAGATGAAACCTGCTTGAATGCCCTAAGTATGCTTCATAGGATAAATACCTCTAAGAAAATTGAAAAAAAAAAACTTTTTTTTTAGTGCCCCTCAACATCACCTCCACGACCACACCTTATCAAGTGTGTGTATATAGCAGCACAGTTATTCACAGTATGGAAAATCCTGCAGTATGTTTCAGGAGCACTGTCTTGGGAGGCCTGTTGTGATGGGACTTCAAGAACTTAAAACTGCGTGTGTATATGTGGGGGGTGGGAAGGAAGAGGGAGAGGAAGACAGAGGGAGAGAGAGAGAAACCGAGAGAGAGAGAGAGAGAGAGAGAGAGAGAGAGAGAGAATGTGTGAAGCAAAACCAGAAAACAACATTCAGGATAAAAACCTAATTAGGTTGTTGACTCACAAGCTAGATTACAGGGATATGTACAGAAAGCCAGAATGATTCCCGTGACAAAGGCGATACATTCTAGACTCTCCATTATAAGGACATTGCATATAGATGGTGTTCCCTATAGATTTATACTGAGACAAAAATAATGAGATTTTTTTTTCAAGGTATCCAAACTGACAACAATGCTACCACAGGCTTAACTGAATTTTAAAAATGTGTTCCAAGCTTAGGTAGTTGGGACCACATGCCAAACACTATGCTTTCCATAACATGGAAGGACACTACTATTCCCTCACTGCTAAGGGAATGGTGATAACAGAACAGCTCTGAAATCCTGTACCCCAAACCGCTGAATGGTACTAGAGACGTGGTGTGTCTACACTTAGATCAGCCTAAAGGTTCTGTGTATTCTTATGAAAAGGAAAATGGTTAAGTAACACAGAAATTTTACTCTTGGAAGCCATTGGCTTCATGTAGAAAAGGAAAAGAAACTTTTGCTCAGTCTTTCCTGAACATGAAGTTCAGAATTCCTAACACTTAAAATCTTCCAGAAAAGTAATTCCAAAATAAGACCACAAGATGGCAGGATACACACATTACATTTAGTACTCCTCTTGGAAGAAATCATTTGAGTTCAAGTCTGTATGCTAACCTACAAAATTTTGATGATTAATTTATCTAATTACTTAGGTGTGTGAAAACTTTTATTGACTGGTAGAAGTATATTGATAGAAGATTTCTGAAAAAATATACAAATTCATGATTTCTGAAAAGACATGGAAATTATTTCATTTCTGCAGATCTCAGTTGCAAAAGATTATGTTTCGAGCTCTTATGTGTCTGATTTGAGGGTGTGAAACAAGGAAATTATTGTTTCAAATAATAATTATCTTCAAATGCTTGGAATTCCGTAGAATATTTAGTATATTAGAATGTGTAACAAATTTAAATACAAAATGGAAAGTTGTCCCAGGAGATATGGGAGGCAGTTAGCAATGCTGTTGGCATGTAGGGTCTGTATCTCAAAACTTGTTAAAGACTAGAACATCAATTATCACAAAGCAGAAATAAAATGCTAAATGGTATACTAATGGGATTCAAATGAGTATGCCTCTGATAACATTGTAATTCAATAATATCACTTTAAAAATCTAAGTGATATAAAAGAAACATTTTTATAATTGAAAAATTATTTCACTTTACATCACACATTAATTTAATTTTTAATTGTGGTGTAAAACACAACACAAGGGCAGGTATTTGATTTAGTGATTAAGATACAGCTTAGGATATCCACATCCCATACTGAGTATATGGGTTTGAGTCCGAGTTCTGCTTCTGATTGCAGCCTCCTGCTACCCTGCACTCTGAGAGCCAGCAGATAATCGCTCAAGTTGTTGGGTCCTTGCCATTAACATGGGAGACCTGGATTGAGTTACTGGCTATTGACTTTGGCCCAGCCCAGCCCTGGCTATTGTGGCTACTGTGAGTATTTGGGAAGCCAACCAACAGAAGGGAGATTTCATTCTATCTCTCTCCATGTGTCTCTGTCTTTCAAGTAAATAATTTTTAAATGCAATATAAAGTTTATCATCTAAATCATTTTAAATGTACAGTTGACAAGGCCAAGGCAACTTCAGCTGGCTGACAAGGTCACAGCAGAAAGTCTGTCTCAGCAAGCCATGAGAAGGACAGCTGCGGTCCTCTTGGTGGTTTTAGGTTTGATGGGAACTACAAGCTGGAGCTTCCTGGTGGTCCTGCTAATGATTGCTGTATTCCTAATTTACAGAAGAGCACTTAGTCTCATAAGCTCCAAAATGTCCATTGCCTTGTAGAATTTTAATCAAGCAGAATGTTAGTGTAGAAGAAAGGGTTAATGCCTTATGCAAGGTTGAGCTGTTTGTAGAAAAGAATTAAAAGGCAACAGGCTCTCTGGTATATGCTTCCCACTAGAATAAAGATAGATGTTAATAAAGCTTTAATTCACTATATGCTACAAACTACAATGTTTAGGATGTCAAAACTGTAAAATAGATCTAAGTAAACCTTTAAATAAGTGCAATAAAGAAATTAAAGAATTACAGAAAGAACTGCAAAGAGGGGATACATTTTAAAAAGGATCTACTTTGAACTTGGGGCTTCTAGTAAAGGTTAGATTAGGAAGGTACTATTCTAGCTTATGTAGCCAATTTCTGCATAGTTCAGCAGCACTCGAGGCCTTGGCTTGTGTGGGCAGCCTGTTATCTTGCACCTGTCTGTGATTGTTACCCATGCTCTAAATATGCCCTTGAAAATCAAAAAAAAAAATTGTAATTAGAAAAAATGGACAACAGGCTTTTCATTGTAAGAAGAAAAAATCATTATGTGGCTTATGATATAAAAATAAAGTCTGGTGCTCGAAAGCCAGAGCCATGCCATCAGCCTTGCTGTGAGTGTCTCCTATTTCTTCGTGCGCCGACACCTCTCACACCTTGGGGCCCCTGCACTGGCTGGAGCTGGTCTCCGGCATGCAGTCAGTGTTGTTATTATCACATTGTTGTGTAACATCTCTCCAGAACATTTTCATTTTGCCAAACTCCGTACTTCTAAACAACAGCTATCTTTATTTTTTAATAAAACAAAACTTTTTAAATAAAACATTCATTTTAATAAACATTTTTATAAAACAAAAATTAAAGTGTTTAATTATTAAATAAGCATTTTATTTAAATGCCCCATCAATAATTCACTAAGAGATTGCAAAGACAGAAGGAAATCTCATCCTTTCAATTGCCGAGCAGATACAACCCATTACATGCAAGCTTTCCAGATAAACACCAGCAAATATTCCACAAGAGAACTTGATAGCATGTGACTCATATATAATTCATTCTAAATTCACCAGGTATTTGAAGTGGCCAGACATGCTAGTAAACTGACTATAATTAAGAAGACAAAATTTAAGGAATGCTGAAACCAGAGGAAAATAGGAAACTGGTGGTATTTACACTTTCAAATGCCAAGTAAAACAGATCAAATTAGGGGTGGGCATTTGGTCTAGCAGTGAGGATTCCAGATGGGGTGCCCACATTCCTTATCAGAGCACCTGAGTTCTGGTACTGGTCACACTCCCAATTCCAGCTTCCTAGGAATGTGCACCCTGAAAGGTAGCAGGTGATGGTTCAAACAGTGGGAGGCCTGAATTGAGTTCCGTAATGTTGTTTGGGGAGAGAGACCTGATGAATGTACCAGGACCAAAGACACTTAGATTATGTCGAGTGAGGATTAATGACCTTAGCAACCTGGTCATACAGAAAATCCTGTTCAGGCAGGCTAAGAAATAATTGGCCCAGTCATTATGATGTTTAGAGTGATCCTGCTATTGAGCAGGTGACCATGAGAGTGGGGAAGTTAAAGATTATTAGGAAAAGCTTAAAACAAAAAAATTCAAGGGACTGTGGCAACAATTGATTAGAGTTGTCCATGTAGGTATTCAAGTTTCTTGAGTTGACTATAATATTCTAAGTGGATTGTTTCAGGTAACCAAATTTCTGTGAATGAGAAGTGATAGGAAAGCCATTACAGAGTAAATGCTGGGAAAATGGTAGAGACAGATGTCAGGAGTTTTATTGATGCAGGGTTTTTCAAAGGAGCAAGGAGAGCTGTGATCTCAAATAGTAAGGAATTCTGGCAGCACCCCAACCCCTCCTGCAGGGCTATCTACAGGATAAGAGGAAAATGTCACCACCTGAACATGCTGTTGAGAAAAAAGAGTCCACAAGGGACAGCCTCTAGAGTCATTGTTTGGATTCAGTATTTATGCTTCTTATACCCTAAAACTGTTGATGGAAAATAAATGACAATAACAACTTCTATACTCATATTTGAGGAAGTATAGTGTTAGAGTGTGTACAGTTGGAAACTGTGTTGTAATTCTAAGGAAATTGAGGAAGAAAGAGAAACTACTAATATAATGAACTTCATAGTTTTTCCACATTTGAAAAAAAGTAGGAAGCATATCATACCCACAACATTACACACACATACACATAAATAAATTTATTAATTAAAAGAACAACTCTTTTATACTTTCTTACATATGTGAATACAAACATTGGTGTTTGTTTTATATGGATAAGACAAAGATATGGACTTAGAGTTAATGACAGTTGAGTTTTTTTACTTAACAATGCTAACATCAGAATGTTTGTTCTGAAATCTTAACTTCCAGGGTAAAGGTATTAAGTGGGCGGATGGGGCAGGGAAGGAGTAGACTAGATCAAGAAGGTGAGCACCTCAGTAATGCAAGTAGTGCCTCTATAAAATAGAGCCTAAGGAGACTATTTTCCCCTTTCACTACGTAAGGACACAGAGAGGAGGCACCAACTATGAGATGGGATCTCACCACACGCGGAATCTGTTAGTACCTTACCTTTTCAGAACTGTCTGAAATAAATATTTGTTGTTAGTAAACCACCTGGACTATGATATTTCGTTATAAAAGCCAAAATTGACTGAGAAAATATCTTCAGACAAGGACTCAGTGCAAAAATCTCATTTGCAAAATGAGGTCCACATTTGTAGAAAACAGGGTGATGAGTCAAGAAGGGAAAGACACTCAGCCAAAGGGGTGACAGCAAGATATCACCCACTGCAATGCACTGTCCGAGGAAAAGGTGCTCCAATAGGACCCAAAGTGCTAATCATATGCAAAACCCTCTCACACAGTATCCAATGCATTAAAACTACCATTGAGAAATGGGTTCTAATAACTGAGATACCATAGATTTTAGCGTGCTATATATTATTTTTATTTGTTATAAACTATAGACTCTTATTGGCCATTGGCTGGCAAATAATATGTATAACAAATTCCACTTAAAAGAAATAGCAAAAATTTATACTGCACTGGTAACAGGCAAAACCAGATAGAGTTTTGTGTACCAAACTTTTAACCAAATCACCAGATGTCCAAGAAGAAATTGTCTGTGTGCACAGCACCTTCAGGAGAGGAGTAGTTCTGCCGGGCAGCAACGTGCTGGAGATGGTACGACTCAACAAGGGCAACACGGGTGATGGCAACAGGAAGTTCTGTGTACTTTATTTTTAAGATTTATTTTGTTTATTTGAAAGACTGAGTTACAGAGAGAGGAACAGTCAATGAGAGAGAGGTCTTCCATTCCGCTAGCTCACTCCCCAAACAACTGCAATGGACAGAACTGAGCTGATCCGAAGCCAGGAGCCAGGAGCTTCCTCCTGGTCTCCCATGCGGGTCCAGGGCCCCAAAGACTTAAGCCATCCTCCACTGCTTTCTCAGGCCATAGCAGAAAGGGGGATCGGAAGTGGAGCAGCTGGGATGCCAGCATTGCAGACTAGCGTTTTAACCCACTGTGTAATAGTACACCGGCCCCAGTGTACTATTAATATAATAAAAGTTGGATGGTCACAACAGAGCTACAACACAGCAGTAGAAGAAACCGAGACCCATGAAAGTGACTTTCCCGCAATCATACAGTCAGAAACTGACAAAGCAACAATTCTGGCTCAAGCGGTCTAGTTCATCTGAAGTGCCCTGGGGCAGTGCTTCTCAAACTGCATGTGCTTGGGAAGCACAGGAAGGATTATATGTGTGGCAGTTTCCTCGACCCCATTGTCTAAGGACCCCGGTTCAGGTCCCAGCCTGGGTAGCTGCACACACAGCAAACACAGCAAACACAGCAAACAATTAACAAGTTAACAAGGCATTTCATAGCTGTCCTCATAGCCAGTAACCCAGAGGCTAAGCCACTCATCTGAGAATTCAGATGAACAGATTCTAACCTGATTGGTTCTTCTAGGTAAGCAAATATTGGCATGCCTCTTCACTAGGGCCTGAATTCCATAAAACATCAGATAAATTATCTTTCCACTGGAAACCTGGGGTACTCTTCCACTCTGCATATTTAGGGAAGACCCAGGCAGGCATTTGAGTCATAAGTCTCATATTTATTATCCAGCATTAGCATTCAGGTGTTTGGTTAACCTCAGCCTGCTTCCATGAGTCTTGCACTGGTCCCCAGGAGCAAGGGTCAGAAATAGCGCAAGCTCTGCAGGAGATTCCCTTAGATGACGTTCTCTTAAAGGATGGAGAGGAGAAAGCAAGGAAGTGGAAAATGAGGTTTTTAAATTTGTTATTGAAATTTTTCCTTTTTAACATATTTCAAATAAAAAATAGGAAGAAGAGGTCAATAGATAGTCACATTTGATAATTTTTAACAATTTGATAATTTTTACAAATTTTGCATATTTGCTTCATATGTAAGCATACACACACACACTTTTTTGAAAGCTTTAGTGGATGCATTAAAATCACATAACATGGAATTCATGAAAAAGATCTTAAAATGAGGAAGAAAGGATATGTTATTCTTCAAGAGGTATAATTAGATGAAGACAACATTTGTAAGTACTTACATTTCAGGCCAACACTGTGGAGTAGCTGGTTAAGCCTCTGCCTGCAGCACTGGCAACCCATACGGGCACTGGTTCGAGTCCCAGCTGCCAGCTCTCTGTTAATGAGCCTGAGAAAGCTGCAGCAGATGGCCCAAGTGTTTGGGTCCCTGCAGTCATGTCGGACATCTGGATGAAGCTCCTGGCTCCTTGCTTCAGTCTGACCCAGCCCTGGCTGTTGCGACCATTTGGGAAGTGAACCAGCAGATGGAAGACTTCTCTCTCTGTTTCTGCCTCATCCTCTCTATAACTCTGGCTTTCAAATAAATAAATAAATCTTTTAAAAAAAAGGTACCTACATATCAAAAATGGCATCTAGTTCAGTAGTTAAGATTCCACTTGGGACACTCCCATCACAAATTGGAGTGCCAGGATCTGAGTTTTGGCTTTACTTCCTGTCAGTACACACCCTGGGAGACAGTGTAGATGGCTCAGTTAGTTGGGTCCCTGCTATGCATGAGGGAGACTGCTGGAATTCTCAGCTCCTGGCTTTGCCCTGGCTCATTCCCAGTTGTTGCAGGTATTTGGAGAATGAAACAGCTGATGGAAGATCTCGCTCTCGCTCTCTCTCTCTCTCGCTCTCGCTCTCTCTCCCCCCTTCCTTTCTGCCTTCCTCCTCCCTCCCCTCACCTGCCTTTCAAAGAACTGGAAAAGTTATAAAGAATTTAAAGAGAAAAGTGATTTTGAAAATTGTCTCTTAGTTGCCTTATAATGCAAGTTACTTGAATAAAACAATAAAGCTAATAGCTTTGATAGGGATTCTCGTGCTATGAGTATTGTCAGTTATATACATATGGTGCTTATTAATGACAGAGGTTCTTCTACTTCCTTGTTATATCAACTTATTTCTTTCTCCCAATAACCCTATGAACTGTGTAGCACTACTATACCCATTTAACAGATGATAACACCAAGATTCGGGCAATTTAGCATTTCAAAATTCCTAACTGCTGGAGCTCAGATCCAAAATCTATCAGGCCAGCTCCTGAGATCCTGCTCGTAATCACCTGCTTCCCTTCAGCAGACGAGGTTTGAACTCCCGCCAAATGAGCAAGTCAGTGCAGCCAGTTGCTGACAACACAGCTGAAAACTATATGAAAAATACAGCCTCTGCTTTCAGAGAACTTCTGATTGCAGAATTAAGGCAGAAATAAAAGAAACAATAGAAAATTATGTGATAATGAATATATATTCAAGTGCTAAGGTGTGAAGACACGCGATGTTAACAAAAAATATTAAATATACCAGTAACATTGAATAATATTTCAAAGGCAACATGAAAATGTAGAAAGTTTATGATAAGCTTTTCTTAAAATTGGTGTTGATTTGTTTGTGGTACAGTAAGGGTTACATACACAGAGGAGAGTTCCCTTCTACTGATTCCCACCCCAAATGCCCCCAAGTGCTGACGTATTGGTGAAGCCCTGGAGCTGACCACTAAGTCTAGGTCTCCCATGGAGGTGGCAGGAACCCACCTACTCAAGTCATCACCTCTGCCTCCCAGGATGTGCCTTATCAGGAAGCTGAAATCAGGCGACGCAGCTGGGCATTGGACCAATAGACTCTGGTGTGGGACATGGACATCCTAACCGTGGTTTAATCACTAATCCAAACGCCTGCCCCAGTAAGCTGTCTTATAAGCAAATTCCTGTATGAGGCAAAACTGAAAGAATTACAGTGGGATGAAGAGTCAAACACAACTGCTGGAAGAATGTTTGAAAAAAGAAGAAAAAGAATATCTGTACATACAGTGCGACCCTGATTCAGTGCAAAGCCAGTCTTCATAACATTGCTGCAACGGTCATGCATACTTATGTGTGACTTTAACTGGGTGTATGCCATAGAAGGAAATACCTTACCCACATTAGTCAGAGGCAGTGTCCTAGACAGCTTCCTCAAAGTGGTCTGCACTGCAGACTGTGTATACCAGGTGTTGCAGGTATAGTTTTCGCCAATCACATAAGCAGACCGTGGGGTGGAGACGGGCAGGATGTCTGCTGCTGCATCTACCTGTAGGGGCAGAGCAGGAGGAAGCCCAGGGAGAAACTAGTCTGTGATGCAATCACGGTGCAAGCCGCGGCTTATCCCATGGAAAGCTATAACAGTAGGGCTGTTCTGAGTTGCCCTGAGCCGTAGATCTCTGCATTCTACAGCTCTGGAATGTCGGCTGGCCAGGTAAGGGGCTGTATCCATACACTAGCGCCATTTTCAGGGAGGACAACAGAGCAAGATGTCTGTGGAGGAGACTCCGACCTGCCGGGAGAATACGTCCTTCCATGCGGAAAGAGACCACCGCTCTCACTGCAAGTAGTCAGCTGTGGTTTAGCTAGACATGCTCCAGTTCGCAGTATTGGGGAACCCGGTCATAGCAGTCAAATTTTCTTTACCAGTTCTTCACTAGTGAGAACAACTATATTCCCGCTTCAGGGAGAACCTATGAACTGACAGTATGTGTTAGGCTGCCTACAATTTTTTAGTTAGACATGACCGTGAAATAAATGTGCCTTTTCCTGCTTGAAAAACATTCGAAGTGTGTGTTTACTCAGAAGCGGTCTAATGAGTTACTTAATTCCACTTCAGCTCAGTAAATTCCTTAGCGTAATGTGTAATTCTAGAGTACTACCACGAGATGGCAGCACATACACATCGTAGTTCTTGCTGGCTAGGAAAATACTGAACGCTAAAGTTAACCTGTCATCCTGAAATTATTTTAAAGCCTAGCTAAACGATTCAAATGAAAATCTTTTTTTAAAAAAGCAACCTCCACGCATATAATGTGGTAGTCCTTTAAGAGGATGTAGAGAGAAGATGAAAGAATGCTCAGAGTATGTATCCCATACCCACTGAAAAAGAGGTCCTACCCGTCACCTTATCGAAGAGCTGTTGCTGACATGCACCTGATAATGCATCTGTGCCTTAGTTTCCTAATTTCAAAATAGGGAAAATAATAGTATCTTCCTTGTGGAGTTGTTGTGAGGATAAAGAGAAATTGTGTACATGCTTAGATCCTCATATGTTGTGTGAGCTATTAATTTTTACTATTTATACTTTTAAATGTTGTTGCCCAACACCCTACGAGTTTCTAATCACAACTCTCATTTATTTATTAAGAATATAGTATCAGACTTAGCATACAACAATCATAGAAGGTGTTATCACATTTAGCCTTTTCAACAAACTTTTGGTTGTGAATTATGGATCACATCTTGCAGATGAAAGAACTGAGATATTGTGAGATTAAGTAACATATCCTAGGCAAAATTGGGAATGAGTGACTGGTGTTTTCTATCTTGGACTGATCTACTGGAAGTATCTCTTTAACTCATACTGTATGAGAAATAGAGGCTGCATCTGAATGCTATTGTGGAATTTTGAATTTATGAATTGAAGAACTAATGCAGTAAAGTGAAATTCTTGTCTTATTCTTGCTTCAATAATATTTAAGAATAATCTCATTGTTTAGATTTTTAGATTAGAAGTTGAAATATGCCGAGGCTTGAATTTTCAGAAAAAAACTTAATGGAACTTTATTATGGAAAGTTCAGTGAGATCGTATACGCTTAGTTTTTACTCTTCCACAGCAGAACTGGAGTGAAGATGCTGCACAAAGTGCCAAGTGTTGTCAAAACAGAAAACAGGGAGCAGCACTGGAACATACAGGTAAGTTTGCATCTCAATGGTTCACTTCTGGAGACAAAACTTCCAGGGTGTCGCTCCCCCTCTTCGCGGAGGAACCACACAGGACCCTGCGCTGTTCTTTCGTCTGCTCGGCCCTCCCCGGGTTTGCTGCTGGTTCTTCCCGGGTTGGCTACCGACCCTTCCACCTCTGTGGAAGGGCGGTTCGCCCTGCCACTTTCCCCACTTCCGCGGGGGAGCGGCACACCGCCGGCCGGCTCTCTCGGGGGCTGCTCAGGTGTTCCCCCTAGATGTTCCTGGTGCATGTTGTCTCTCTCCTCCTTTATAGTCCTCTTCCACCAATCCCAACTCTGCTACCCACATGCCGAGTACGCTGCTCTACTCCAATCAGGAGCAGGATCAGCTCCTGCAGCTCAGTCAATCAAATTGGCAAGAGGCAGCTGTGTAGAAGCTGTTTACTCCCTTCTCAGTGCCATATTGTGGGAGAGCAGATGCATAGAATAAGTCTTAATTCCAGTAACAGTCTAGTCCGAGTTGCTCCCCACACCAGGGGATTGTTAAGTAACCTGGAAAAACTAAAGAATCAAAGCTCTAATAATTTAATGGTTAAGAAATGCATTGATGGTAGGAAAATCAACCAGATACTTAGAAAGTTTTCACTCTATGCAGCTCTCAGCTGGGAATATATTTATCTTTCGGTAATGTGTGATAAACAGTCTACTGAGCTTTTTGACAGGTAGAGTTATAGACAGTGAGAGAGAGAGAGAGAGAGAGACAGAGAAAGTTCTTCCTTCTATTGGTTCACTCCCCAAATGGCAGTTACGGCCGGAACTACGCCCATCCAAAGCCAGAAGCCAGGAGCCAGGGGCTTCTTCCTGGTCTCTGATGCGGGTGCAGGGACCCAAGCACTTGGGCCATCCTCCACTGCCTTCCTGGGCCACAGCAGAGAGCTGGACTGGAAGAGGAGCAACCAGGACTAGAAACCGGCGCCCATATGGGATGCCAGCACCGCAGGCAGAGGATTAACCAAGTGAGCCACGACGCTGGCCCCCTGAGCTTCTTTTTTTAATAAAAGGATATATTTTTTACTTATTTGAAAGGCAGAGTTATGGAAAGAGAGGGAGAGACAGCGAGATAGGTCCTCCATCTGCTTGTTTACTCCCCAAATGGCCACAATGACCAGGGTGGGGCCAGGCTGAAGCCTGGAACCAGGAGCTTCTCCTGGGTCACTCGTGTGGTTTCAGGGGCCCAAGCACTTGGGTTATCCTCCCAGGCACATTAGCTCTCCCAGGCACATTAGCAGGGAGCTGGATTGGAAATGGAGCTGCTGGGGTTCAAACCAGCCTACATATGGGATGCCAGCTCTGCAGACCACAGCTTAACCTGCTATGTCACAATGTGGGACCCTCTACTGAGCTTTTATAGAGAAAATTCATGGTTTCAAAACAAATGTATCTCATGACAATATGATGACCATATAAGTTAGGTTGTTTGCAGCTACTTTCCAGAAAAGCCATTAGTAATCCACTACAAATAGATATTAAAAACATTTAATGGGAGCCGGCACTGCAGCGCAGTGGGTTAAAGCTCTGGCTTGCAGTGCTGGCATCCCATATGGTCGCTGGTTCAAGTCCCAGTTGCTCTACTTCCAATCCAGCTCTCTGTGGTGGCCTGAGAAAGCAGTAAAAGATGGCCCAAGTCCTTGGGCCCCTGCACCCACATAGGAGACCTGGAGGAAGCTCCTGTCTCCTGGCTTCAGATTGGCTCAATTCCAGCCATTGCAGCCATTTGAGGGGTGAACCAGTAGATAAAAGACCTCTCTCTCTCTCTCTCTCTACCTCTCTCTGTAACTCTCTGTCAGATAAATAAAATAAATCTTAAAAAAAACATGTACAAAAATATTTTATTACAACATAAGAAAAAGTGGTGATGGCACTTCCATATCTATGGACTATTGGCCATTTTAGACAGTGGTTATTGAATATAATTTTTGCAGACAATTGAAGAAAACTAAGTTGTTTTAGCTACCCCCAAAAACTTTTGAAATAAAGATTTTTCCCATACTGAATATTTTCAAGAAGGTAACTTGTTTTTTATATAATATATTAATTCCAATTTTTCTCTATTTTTTTACCTGAAAAGAGAGAGACAAATGGAGAGCTCTTCCATCCTTTGGTTCATTTCCTGAATGTCTGCAACAACCAAGGATGGACAAGGTTGAGGCAAGAGACCAGGACTCAGTCCAAGTCTCTTATATGAAAAGCAGGAGCCCAGTCACTTGAGCAATCTTCCACTGTCTCCCAGAACATGCACCAGCCAGAGGCTGCATTGGATGTGGAATGGCTAGGGCTCGTTCTAGGCTCTCCAATGTAGGACTTGGGCATCGCAAGCAGTGACATAATTTGAGGCTGGACCAGATGCCCACCCATGTTTCTTTTCTCAAACTTTCATATATGAATTTCGCATTCTCCCATTTATCCTCATTACTTATAACTAGCAAGTATAAGTAACTATTTAAAGATCATTAGACAACAGCATTGGGTGCAGGAGCAAAGAAAATTGGGGTGGTGGTTTTTTGTAATTGCAGATGAGCAACAGCAGGACCTGGGGCAGTTAACACAGCCAGCCTCTCCAGGTGGCTAAATGGCTAGCAGTACATTGAAAAGTGTAGGGGAAATAATGACTCTTATCTTCTGTGAATTGATCTGACTTTCCTCACTAGTCTCTTTGCTAAATAGTGGAGAAAACACTTTTGAAACAATAATAAAAAAGCAAAAACAAATTTAAACCCAATCTAGTAACTGTGGTCTAATGTGTTACTGTATTTTTTAAAAGATCCTCTTTGCAAATAGAATTTTTAAATAAAATATCATTCGTTGGATTTCCTCTCCATCTTATTTATTTGCACCATACTTAGCATTTTTATGTGCCATTTCTGGGGCACTTGGAGACTTCAGCAGTCCCAGCAACATACAAGCAGGGCATGGGTTCTAGAAAGTTGGTCTATCTGCCTAAAAGGAAGCATTGTAAGACCACTAACTCGGCTGGAGCCGCGACTCACTAGGCTAATCTTCCGCCTGTGGCGCCGGCACCCCAGGTTCTAGTCCCGGTTGGGGCGCCGGATTCTGTCCCGGTTGCTCCTCTTCCAGTCCAGCTCTCTGCTGTGGCCAGGGATTGCAGTGGAGGATGGCCCAAGTGCTTGGGCCCTGCACCCCATGGAAGACCAGGAGGAAGCACCTGGCTCCTGGCTTCGGATCAGTGCAGTGAGCCTGCCACAATGTGTCTGCCATAGCAGCCACTTGGGGGGTGAACCAACGGAAAAAGGAAGACCTTTCCTCTGTCTGTCTGTCTCTCTCTCTCTAACTCAATGCTTCTCTCAAAGTGTGGTGACTCCAACTTGTTTCATTAGGGAAGCATAAGAGTAGCCCCAATTTTCTAGTTAACCCCCTGCCTATCTGGAGGTTTCTAAAGCTCACTAGAATGAACAGTTAGGGCAGGAAACCCTGAGGTTTTATTTCCTCTTCTTTATCTTCTCACTACAATCCCTAATGAAAGGATGAACTTACCTCAGGAGTTACCCAGATCAACAATGAATCACAGTAGAAACCCGGATAGCCCTAGTTATTGCACATTTATATTGCCTACTATAGAGAAGCATCTCTATGACATGAGCTGGGTACTATTTTTTTTTTCTTTTTTTTATTTTTTTTTATTTTATTTTATTTTTTTTTAAACTTTTATTTAATGAATATAAATTTCCAAAGTACGACTTATGGATTACAATGGCTTTCCCCCCATACCGTCCCTCCCACCCACAACCCTCCCCTTTCCCACTCCCCCTCCCCTTCCATTCACATCAAGATTCATTTTCGATTATCTTAATATACAGAAGATCAGCTTAGTATACATTAAGTATGGATTTCAACAGTTTGCTCCCACACAGAAACATAAAGTGAAAAATAATACATGATTTTTTAAAATGATGATGAAATCAGAGCAGACCTATTGTCATGTTTAATCCCAGTGAGAGTCAAGTTGGGAATTGATAATTTCTTTTTTTTTTTTTTTTTTTTTACAGAGGATCAGTTTAGTATGCATTAAGTAAGGATTTCAACAGTTTGCACCCCCATAGAAACACAAAGTGAAATATATTGTTTGAGTACTCGTTATAGCATTAAATCTCAATGTACAGCACATTAAGGATAGAGATCCTACATGAGGAGTAAGTGCACAGTGACTCCTGTTGTTGACTTTACCAATTGACACTCCTGTCTATGGCATCAGTAATCTCCCTATGCTCCAGTCATGAGTTTCCAAGGCTATGGAAGCCCTCTGAGTTCTCCGATTCTTATCTTGTTTAGACAAGCTCATAGTCAAAGTGGAGGTTCTCTCCTCCCTTCAGAGAAAGGTACCTCCTTCTTTGATGGCCTGTTCTTTCCACTGGGATCTCACTCGCAGAGATCTTTTGCCAGAGTGTCTTGGCTTTCCATGCCTGAAATACTCTCATGAGCTTTTCAGCCAGCTCCGAATGCCTTTAGGGCTGATTCTGAGGCCAGAGTGCTATTTAGGACATCTGCCATTCTATGAGTCTGCTGAGATTCTCACTTCCCATGTTGGATCACTCTCCCCTTTATTTACTCCATCAGTTAGCGTTAGCAGGTACTAGACTTGTCTATGTGCTCCCTTTGACTCCCAGTCCCTTCACCATGACCAACTGTGAACTGAAACTGATCACCTGGAACAGTGAGATGGCATTGGTACATGCCACCTCGATGGGATTGAATTGGAATCCCCTGGTATGCTTCCAACTCCACCACTTGGGGCAAGTCAGCCTGAGCATGTCCCAAATTATACATCTCTTCCCTCTCCCATTCCCACCACCATGTTCAACAGGGATCACATTTCAGTTAATTTTCAACACTTAAGAATAACTGTGCATCAATTACAGATCTAAACCAGTCATATTAAGTAGAACAGACAAAAAAAACTACTAAGAGGGATAATGTATTTAGTTGTTCATTAACAGTCAGGGCTATGCTGATCAAGCCACCATTTCCCATAGTGTCCACCTCACTCCAACAGGTTTCCCTCTTGGTGTTCAGTCAGTCGTCACCGATCAGGGAGAACATATGGTATTTGTCCCTTTGGGACTGGCTTATTTCACTCAGCATGATGTGTTCCAGATTCCTCCATTTTGTTGCAAATGACTGGATTTCGTTGTTTCTTACTGCGGTATAGTATTCTAAAGAGTACATATCCCATAATTTCTTTATCCAGTCTATCGTTGATGGGCATTTAGGTTGGTTCCAGGTCCCAGCTATTGTGAATTGAGCTGCAATAAACATTAGGGTGCAGACCTCTTTTTTGTTTGCCAATTTAAATTCCTTTGGGTAAATTCCAAGGAGTGGGATGGCTGGGTCGAACGGTAAGGTTATCTTCAGGTTTCTGAGGAATCTCCAGACTGACTTCCATAGTGGCTTGACCAGTTTGCATTCCCACCAACAGTGGGTTAGTGTCCCTTTTTCCCCACATCCTCGCCAGCATCTGTTGTTGGTAGATTTCTGAATGTGAGCCATTCTAACCGGGGTGAGGTGAAACCTCATTGTGGTTTTGATTTGCATTTCCCTGATTGCTAATGACCTTGAACATTTTTTCATGTGCCTGTTGGCCATTTGGATTTCCTCTTTTGAAAAATGTCTATTGAGGTCCTTGGCCCATCTCTTAAGTGGGTTGTTGGTTTTGTTTTTGTGGAGTTTCTTGATCTCTTTGTAGATTCTGGTTATTAACCCTTTGTCTGTTGCATAGTTTGCAAATATTTTTTCCCATTCTGTCGGTTGTCTTTTCACTCTCCTCACTGTTTCTTTTGCAGTACAGAAACTTCTCAATTTGATGCAATCCCAATAGTTGATTTTGGCTTTGACTGCCTGTGCCTCCCGGGTCTTTTCCAGAAATTCTTTGCCTGTGCCAATATCTTGAAGGGTTTCTCCAATGTTCTCTAGTAACTTGATGGTGTCAGGTCGTAGATTTAGGTCTTTAATCCATGTGGAGTGGATTTTTGTGTAAGGTGTAAGGTAGGGGTCTTGCTTCATGATTCTGCATGTGGAAATCCAATTTTCCCAGCACCATTTATTGAATAGACTGTCCTTGCTCCAGGAATTAGTTTTAGATCCTTGATCAAATATAAGTTGGCTGTAGATGTTTGGGTTGATTTCTGGTGTTTCAATTCTGTTCCATTGGTCTATCCATCTGTTTCTGTACCAGTACCATGCTGTTCAGGACCAGATGGATTCACTGCTGAATTCTACCAGACGTTTAAAGAAGAACTAACTCCAATTCTTCTCAAACTATTCAGAACAATCGAAGAAGAGGGAGTCCTCCCAAATTCTTTCTATGAAGCCAGCATCACCTTAATTCCTAAGCCGGAAAAAGATGCAGCACTGAAAGAGAATTACAGACCAATATCCCTGATGAACATAGATGCAAAAATCCTCAATAAAATTCTCGCCAATAGAATGCAACAACACATCAGAAAGATCATCCACCCAGACCAAGTGGGATTCATCCCTGGTATGCAGGGATGGTTTAATGTGCGCAAGACAATCAATGTGATATACCACATTAATAGACTGCAGAAGAAAAACCTGCATCTCAATAGATGCTGAGAAAGCATTTGATAAAATACAACACCCGTTCATGATGAAAACTCTAAGCAAACTGGGTTTGGAAGGAACATTCCTCAATACAATCAAAGCAATCTATGAAAAACCCACAGCCAACATCCTATTGAATGGGGAAAAGTTGGAAGCATTTCCACTGAGATCTGGAACCAGACAGGGATGCCCACTCTCACCACTGCTATTCAATATAGTTCTGGAGGTTCTAGCCAGAGCTATTAGGCAAGAAAAAGAAATTAAAGGGATACAAATTGGGAAGGAAGAGCTCAAACTATCCCTCTTTGCAGATGACATGATTCTTTATTTAGAGGACCCAAAGAACTCTACTAAGAGACTATTGGAACTCATAGAAGAGTTTGGCAAAGTAGCAGGGTATAAAATCAATGCACAAAAATCAACAGCCTTTGTATACACAGACAATGCCATGGCTGAGGAAGAACTTCTAAGATCAATCCCATTCACAATAGCTACAAAAACAATCAAATACCTTGGAATAAACTTAACCAAAGATGTTAAAGATCTCTACGATGAAAATTACAAAACCTTAAAGAAAGAAATAGAAGAGGATACCAAGAAATGGAAAAATCTTCCATGCTCATGGATTGGAAGAATCAACATCATCAAAATGTCCATTCTCCCAAAAGCAATTTACAGATTCAATGCAATACCAATCAAGATACCGAAGACCTTCTTCTCAGATCTGGAAAAAATGGTGCTGAAATTTATATGGAGGCACAAGAGACCTCGAATAGCTAAAGCAATCTTGTACAACAAAAACAAAGCCGGAGGCATCACAATACCAGATTTCAGGACATACTACAGGGCAGTTGTAATTAAAACAGCATGGTACTGGAGCTGGGTACTATTGATGCTTTATGCATTAAAGGAAAGAAATGAATATACTTTTATGTGTTTTCCTAAGCTCTATCCATTTACTTATTGTAAATAATTGAAATATAAGTGGAGTGTTTTGAAAGCAGAGCATCAGATACTGTGCAGAGGAAGGTGGGTGCCTTGTTGAGTGTACTTCCTGGATTCAATTTCTATACACTTTGGAGCGTCCTGCATTGGAAGACATGGCCACTCTGTTGTCAGAACCCTACATGTGGGAAGTAGATAGAGGAGAAATTTTGGATGAATGTGGAACTGGAAAATTATAATCCTGGGAGACAAGGTGGGACTAGATCAATAAATTGGCAGTGCGGGTTTTTCAAAGAACAGGGAAAGTCAAATATCTTCTTTAAAAAAAAGATTCATTTATACTTTGAAAGCAGAGTTATGGAGAAAGGAAGGAGACAGAGCCAGAGAGACAGAGACAGAGCCCTTCCATCTACCAGTTTACTCCTTGAATGGCCACAACCAACTGGGGCTGGGTCAGGCAGAAGCCAAGAATCTGAAACTCCATGCTGGTCTCCCACGTGCATAGCAGAGAATGAGCATGTGGACCATTTTCTGGTCCTTTTCCAAGCCACTAATAGGGAGCTGGATCACAAGTGGAGTGGAGCAGCCAGGATATCAGCCAGTGATAGTATAGGATGCTAGCGTCACAGGCAGCCGCTTAACTTACTATGCTGCAACACTAGCCCCTAATTATCCCTTATATCTTTAACAAACGGATTTTAAAATTTTTAAAACCAAAACTACACCCAGAAACCCAATATATTAAAAAAAAATAGAATCCTGACAATAAAGAAAGAAAATGATGCTCTCTCATGTCAGCTTCATTTTCTGCGCCCGACTTCTGTTGTTGCCAGGCCCTGTGCACATGGATGTGTGTCATCTGGACACAGGGAACATGCCTGTTTCCTGATAACCCATGCTGAAAGCATCCTAAAGACAAGTGTGTTTACTTTACTTGTGTCTAGCAATATTGACCTTGTGTTTTTATGCAAACTATCAAATTTGTAATAAAGTCACCTTTTTATCTTTACAGATTGATTGGACCACTTCTTACCTCAGTGGTAGTTTTGTACCATGCACCAAAGAAAGTCATCTAAATATCTCTACTTTTGTTGAATAGGCATTACAGATTCACTCAGAGCTTTTTGAAATATATTCCCATAAAGAAATATAATCTTTTTCAGAATTCTAGAATGAAAGTCAAATATTACTTCATTGAGACAAGCATATTGTCTTTAAAATGCTATTTAACCAATACCTGAAAAACTACACATATTGTCTTTACATTATTATTACTAAGTATATCTGTATATCATTAGTAAAATGTCAAAATTCAGAAATATTTACCAGTATTCTTTTTTTAATTAATTTATTTATTTGAAAGTCAGAGCTACACAGAGAGAAGAGAGGAGGGGAGAGAGAGAGAGAGAGAGAGAGGTCTCCCATCCACTGATTCACTCCCCAGTTAGCCGCAATGGCTGGAGCTGCACCGATCTGATGCCAGGAGCCAGGAGTTTCCTCCAGGTCTTCCCATGCAGGTACAGGGGCCCAAACACATGGGCCATTTTCTGATGCTTTCCCAGGCCATAGCAAAGAGCTGGATCAGAAGTGGAGCAGCTGAGACTTGAACTGGTGTCCATATGGGATGCCGGCACTGCGGTTGGCAGCTTTACCCACTATGCCACAGTGCCAGCCCCTACCAGTATTCTTGCCATGGATGTAGGTTCTTCAGGCTGATATATCAGGGAAACAAACTTGAACTAGCGTGAGAAGAGAAAACACATTGTTTATTTCAACAGCATAAGAGTATTTTTTAAGAACTTAATGACAGAAAGACAAGATTTAAGAAGGAAACAAACAAGGAAAGTTGTGGGTTTTTCTGTATTAACTTTGCAGTTAGTTAGTATATGTCTATCCTTAAAGTTAAGTTTTACTTTTTTGAATTTGAGGCATGAGTCACAATTCCTACAAAATATCAACTGGTTTCTTGGAGGAGGGGTAGATATACTCCTTTGTGCCATATCTGTGGTTACTGAGCAAGATCAGCTAAGGCGACGATGAACACATGGGCCATCCTGGGGCATCCATGATGATTATCAGAAAAGGAAAGAAGTTTTCAGAGCTGCTCATAGCTCTCTGGTAATTAACTACAAAAACAAGTCTGACATCACTTCTGCTGATGAAAGTTGATGGCAAGAATGCACGTCTCCCTCAGCTGCATGTATTTTCTAGGTCAATACATTGGCCTTTCCTCCATGTTATAAAATTCAATCATGGTGTTCAATCACTGCCTCTCATATGTGTAGTATAATAAAATATGTTCAATATGAAACAATGGACATGATGTATCTGATAATGTACCACCATACCTTAAATAAAGATTATATCCTGAAGAGTCTCTTTACTCAGTAAATGATTTTTTTTTACTTTTTTAAACTTTTATTTAATAAATATAAATTTCCAAAGTACAGCTTTTGGATTACAGTGACTCCCCCCCTATAACTTCCCTCCCACCCACAACCCTCCCCTGTCCCTCTCCCTCTCCCATCCCATTCACATCAAGATTCATTTTCAATTATTTTTATAAACAGAAGATCAATTTATTATATACTAAGTAAAGATTTCAACAGTTTGCACCCACACAGAAAATAAAGTGTAAAATACTGTTTGAGTACTAGTATACTGTTAATTCACATAGTACAACACATTAAGGACAGAGATCCTACATGAAGAGTAAGTGCACAGTGACTGCTGTTGTTGATTTAACAATTGACACTCTTGTTTACGGCATCAGTAATCACCCAAGGCTCTTGTCATGAGTTGCCAAGGCTATGGAAGCCTTTTGAGTTTGCCAACTTTGATCTTATTTAAACAAGGTCATAGTCAAAGTGGAGGTTCTCTCCTCCCTTCAGAGAAAGGCACCTCCTTCTTTGATGGCCCGTTCTTTCTACTGGGATCTCACTCGCAGAGATCTTTCCTTTAGTTGTTTTTTTGTTTGTTTGTTTGTTTGTTTGTTTTGCCAGAGTGTCTTGCCTTTCCATGCCTAAAATACTCTCACGGGCTTTTTAGCCAGATCCAAATGCCTTAAGGGCTGATTCTGAGGTCAGAGTGCTGTTTAGGGCATTTGCCATTCTATGAGTCTGCTGTGTATCTTGCTTCCCATGTTAGATTGTTCTCTCCTTTTTAATTCTTTCAGTTAGTATTAGCAGACACTAGTCTTGTTTAAGTGATTATTTGACTCTTAATCCTTTCAGATACTGTTGTCTAACTATGCTAATTTCTTTCAACTAGCCTCTACCCTAACACCAGTGAAATCCCTAATTAAAACACTGCAACCTATGAGCTTGTATGCAATCACACAAAGTTGATATAATTTTGTAAATGTACTTGTCTCCTTTACTTAGATAAAATAACCTGGTGATTACTTGTTGTGTTATGAAGATGGAGATGCCGGCTAGATCATGTTTTACCTTATTTTGTTTCAGTAGCTCTTGATGAATTTCATTTGGTTTACCCTTACCCCAATCCAGATTTTTACTAATGAATAAGAGCTTCAGTTTACCACCCACTCCTGTCCTGATACAGCCTGAAGTAAATTGTTGTAATTTTTGCTAGTACTGAAGCTAAGTATCATGTTTAATATATTTTAATATTTAAATAATGTGATGTATAGTTTTCAGGCTAACAAAATTTAACTGAAGAGCATCTCTGAGCCCTTGTGTTAGCCTAGGTCAGACAGCTCGGTTATAAGGGACAGAGCTGAGGCCAGAGTGAAGGCTTTCTTGCCTACTCTACTCAGAGCTAAGTCTTGCCTACCCATTGCCTCTCACTGGCTTTGTCAAAGCATGACATGTATGGATTGCTTGCAATTCTCTTTCTTCTCATATTTCACTTTATATTTTGAATCCGTATAAAACAAAATGCTTTGCCTATTTCCATCATATGTCACATTCCTTGTTAAGAAAGAGACTGGAACCTGTACTTCAAGGATGAAAATATTTGTATGAACCCAAATGTGATAAATACATTAAATATCTCCCAATTATGAGAGACAAAGGAATATTCCCTGCCCCCTTCCTCAAGACCACAACCCTTTGAGCATAGAGTGTTTGTAGTCACAAAAGTACAATCACTCACAATGTGAGTATTCTCATGGCAGATACCAGAATCATTGTCGGGGAGGAGTGTCATGATTGGATGCATATGCTAAATTGCACTGTGTCATGAAAAGAGTATATGCATGTGAATTTGTGTGTTTGTATATATAATTATGTTATGGAACAAAAATAGTTAAGAGCATTCACAATAAGCATACTAAAGAGCAACACTGAAGGTTGTTTGGTTCACAGTGGAAAGTATATAGTCACAGAAATGGATCCAGTATATAGAGAAATTTGCAAGAACACCAAAACAAATGAGTTGGATTTGATACTATGGGTGAACATATCACATCCTTGGTTATCAATTACAGATGCAATGCAATAAAAGTCATGTTCCTCATAGATTAACATGGAGGCACATAAAATGGAATGATCCAAGATGGCTAGATTGATTACACCCACCTTAGTGGTCACTGTGAATTTTCAAAATATTCTCAGAGCCATCTCAGTTTCAGGTTTTCCTCGGCTTGGAAAAAGACAATTGTTTCTTCATTGCTAAGACAATAGTGGCTCCAGGACTCTTCTGGGACATTTTACCCCAAATACTTCTCATTAAAGGGAAGAAGTTGTACTTTGCCAATCGTAGGATCAGCTTGTAGTTTTCTGCATCTTTCTATGGGATGAAGCAGATAAAACCGCACAAAAATTTTGCATGTGTAAAGTCAATGGGCTAATGTGAACTTAGCCTTCCTTCCTCTCATATTCCAGAATTCAACCATATTCTACCACTTTAATGCACTCTTTCTGAAAGGTTATTTGAAAATATGGCCAGAAGATGGCACAATATGTACACAGCATCTATGAAGGCTTCTGAGGAAAATAGTCACAACTATTCTTTTACTTAATCTAAATGTTGTCCTATCAAAAATTTATGTCATTTACTTTAGTTCTTCTGATGTATGTGAAAGTTCTACATTTGTTGGTTAACTGATGTAGATAAGATCTTCTTTAAGTAGAAAAATTGACTAAAATTACAGAAAAGATGATATTAGTAGAGGGTTTCTCAAAAGCATGTGTATTTTAAATAAAGCTCCATAATCTCAGAAAAAGCACTGAAATTAGTTCTCAGGTACAAATCTCTACTGCATTTAGTTTTCTGATCTGAAATTATGCCTCAGGGAAATCACTATTTCAAATAACTGCCTTCATGTGCATAGTTTTCTGTAGAGTGCTTAGAATGCACTATGTAATTTTTATTATATTGCTTCACCTATACAATTGATATGGGATTCATTATCCCTGTTTTATGTATGAGGGCATCTAAGCTCAGCAATTTTAAATGACTTTCTTATGATTACACAAAAAGAAATGGATCTTTAACAGATCTTTCATAAAGGGTACCGCCTTCCAAAGTGCAGATGCAATTAAATTTTGTGCCACTAGAGGATGCACTAACAAGAAATTATGTAAAGATTCTGGGGCATACACTTGGTTCTAATACTATATTGAATAAAAGTTGTGAAAGGGGCCTGCCTCTACTAAGTAGCAGATAAAGCTGCCTGTGATGCCAGCATTCCATATGGATGCCTGTTTGAGACCCAGCTGCTCCACTTCCAATGCAGCTCCCTGATAACGTGCCTGGAAATGCAGCAGAAGATGGTCCACATGTTTGGGATCCCTGCACCCATGTGGGAGCCTCAGCTGCTGGTTTCCATCTTGCCCACCTCAGGCCAATGTGGATATTTGGGAGTGGATCGGCTAACAAAAGAGCTCTCTCTGTGTCTCTTCCTCTCTCTCTGTAACTCTGACTTTCAAATAAATAAATAAATCTGCAAAGAAAAAAAAAAGAGTGGTGAAAGTAGACATTGCTGATCTTGTTCTGTACCTGAGGGGAAAGACTTGCATTTCCTCATTTAGTATGAAATTTCCTGTGGGTTTTTTGTAGGTTGCCTTTATTATTCTGAAGTATGTTACTTGATCCCTAATTTATTGAGAGTTTTCATAATGAAGAGATTTTAAATCTTATAAAATGTTTTATCTTTATCTATTAAGATGATATAGTTTTTGTTCTTTTATGTGTGGATTTGATTTATTATATTTATTTTATATTTATTTATATATTAATATACATAATCAATATACTATATATTATATAAATAATATATTATATATCATATATTAATATATCAACTAATAATAAATATTTTGTATATTAATATAATTAACATGATATATATTATATTTATTTTTGTGAGTATTGGATAATCCTCGCATTACTGAGATAAATACAACTAGATCATGTTGTATGCTCTTTTTGGTGTACTGTTGGATTCAGTTTGTTAGTATTTTGTTGAGAGTTTTTGCATCTAATTCCTTCAAAGATAGTGGTCTGTAGTTCTCTTTTTGTGTTCTGTCTTTGCTACATACTTTTTTTATTTTTATTTTTTTATTTTTTGATGGGCAGAGTGGACAGTAAGAGAGAGAGACAGAGAGAAAGGTCTTCCTTTGCCGTTGGTTCACCCTCCAAGGGCCGCCGCAGCCGGCGCGCTGCGGCCTGCACACCGCGCTGACCCGATGGCAGGAGCCAGGTAGACTTATCCTGGTCTCCCATGGGGTGCAGGGCCCAAGCACGTGGGCCATCCTCCACTGCACTCCCTGGCCACAGCAGAGAGCTGGCTGGAAGAGGGGCAACCGGGACAGAAATCGGCACCCTGACCGAGACTAGAACCTGGTGTGCCGGCACCGCAAGGTGGAGGATTAGCCTATTGAGCTGCGGCGCCGGCTGTTACATACTTCTAAAACTTAACAACACATTGAGCTATTCTCAAGTTTGTGGTTGTAGAATATTAACTGGCATCTGATAGATAGTTTGGAGAACTTGTCCCCAGGTGAGGAGTCTATTTCAGTCCAGAGACCAGAGTATGGGGTCCCACCCTCAGCACCACTCTTTTTGTCTGATGCTTTCTGGACAATACATCCTTGTGTGTACCTAACTATAATTTTCTAGTTGACATTATAATAGAATAAGTCTCATTTGTTCACACTTCAAATTCATTACCCCACTGAACTGTCACAATTCTTCCTGAAATTCTCTGCTTCCCTCAAACATACTTTTAAAAATCACTTGCATTTTAGTCTTAATTTTCCCATCACTTTATTTATTTTGTTCTTATTTCCTTTGTCTCTTTCCTTGCCTTCCTCTGTGTTGTTTGAACTTCTTTTTAGTTTTCAACTTTAGTTTTATTTTATTTTAAAACAAATTGGGCTATTAGGATAGCATAGAAAATACAATTTTGGGGAACAAAATGGAAATAATAGAAAACATCATTAAGGATTCCATCTCAATTTATTTTGAATCTTTTTGTGTATATCTCTCTGCAAAATTTTCTTAGGGTTTCTCTAGGTATTAAAGTATACATATACACACATATATATTTTTACAATCTAGAGATATCAATGTTTCAACATTAAGTGCAGTACAGAAAGCTCCCTGTTGTAGAGATCCATTTACCCATCATTCTTTAAAACAATAATTGTGTTAGGTATTTCCTCTATGCACACTAAACACCACCTCAGATAGTATTATAAGATTTCTTCCAAAAACCAAATTTAGCTTTAGAAAATAATGACAACTTAAGTATGTTCTGCTACCTTTATTTTATTCATTTTTAAAGATTTATTTATTTATTTGAAAGGCAGAGTTACAGAGAGACAGAAGCTCAGAGAGAAAGAGAGATATATTCCCCAGATGGCTGCAACAGCCGCAGCTACTTCCATCCGAAACCAGGAGCCAGGAGCTTCTTCCAGGTCTCCCATGCAGGTGCAGGGGCCCAAGCACTTGGGCCATCTTCTACTGTTTCCCAAGCCATAGCAGAGTGCTGGACTGGATGTAGGGCAGATGGGACTTAAGCCAGAGCCCATATTGTATGCCAGCACTGCAGGCAGCAGCCTTGCCCACTATGTCCTGGCACAGGTCCCATATTTTTATTCATTTTAATATTCTTGTTTTTGGGCACCAGTGCTGTGACATAGTAGGCTAAACCTCCACCTGCTGCACCAACATCTGATACAGTTTGTGCCCTGCCTACACTTCTGATCTAGCTCTCTGCTAATAGACTGGAAAAGCAGTAGAAGAAACCCTAAGTGCTTGGGCCCCTGCTCCCATATAGGAGACCCAGAAGAAGCTCCTGGCTCCTGGCTTCAGATCAGCCCAGCTCTGGCCATTGTGGTTGTTGAGATAGTGAACCAGTGGATGGAAGACCTTTTTCTCTGTCTCTCTGTCTCTCTCTTTCTCTCTGATAACTCTGCCCCAAATAAATAAATACAAATCTTTTTAAAAAATGCTTATTTCTTTTCTGATATTCCAGATCTTACTTATAGATAACTTCTTTTAGTCATTCTTTAAGGGTAAGTTTGCTATCAATAAATTATTATCGTTTTCCTTCATCTGAGAGTGCCTTCATTCTTTTATCGAGAATATTTTCACTGAGTATTGTATATCAGGAGATTTTTTTTTATGAACACTGGAGAAACGTTGTGTTACTTCTGTCTGGCCTCCATGGTTCAGATAATAAACATCTTGTCATTGATTTGATGTTCCCCTTTAATTAATGTGTCACCTTTCAATACTCTTTCTTTGTCATTGTTTTTATGACATTTTGTTATAATGTGTCATGGACTACTCACTGAAACCATGACTGAGTGTATAGTTTCTTTGTTCTGTATGACTGGTATTGGGCAGATATTGTCAAAATATTTTCTGTTCAATCACTCTTACCCTGATCTTTAGTTTGGAGAATGTACTAGTCTTAGTGATTTTTTGACATCTCTTACATGATGATCCCTGAAGCAGGAAGGAGGTTGGAGAATTTTTCTATATTTTATTGACTAGTTCTGTTATTTTCTCAAATTCCAGAATGACATATTTCCAGGAATTTCCAACTATCCCACGTAGTAGTCAATGAATTTCACTTTGGCTAATTTTTCAGTATTTTCTACACTTGCTCTTAGCCAAAAGGCCTAGAAGCGATTCAGTATTTTCTAATACAATAAGAAAGGAAGGTAAATGATTAAACGTAGTAAATAGATCTTATAAATAAGCTGAAAAATAATGTAAAAACTTGAAATACTTTTATATATAAGGAAACATTAAATGTCTGATATTAACATGTGTTCAAGTATATATCTATAAGTACTTTCAAAATAGTTTAACAAAGAACCAAGAGAAGCATGAAGATTGAAAAGAAAAATATGATATGATTATATTCAGGTAAAATGAAGACTTAGGTTATTTGTGTGTTTGTTATAATAAGTTTTCTATTTAAATTTGTTGAAGAGTTTAGCTAGGAAGCCAACTTTAAAGATCAGCATGACAAATAAACAGTACTTCAATGAATAGGCAATATGAATTTTTTTATATGTTACTATTCATAACCACAATCAAGAACTCACTTCAGTGATCAATATTTCCTTTGTAATGCAAGATTTTAGTTTCAAAAACTCATTGTATTGATATTGACTGGTAATTCCTAAATTACCAGTCTTTCTGGTAGAATAAATCTATGCAGACTTATTTACTCAGAGAGATCCTCTGTCATGTAGTCTTATATTTTTGTGATTATAGATATCTTTACTTCATCCTCTCGCTTGAATTATGTTAACAAAATAAATGTAAAATATTCTGTTTTTAAAAAGTAACTTGCCTTCAATTTTAAGATATCTATCTTCCCATGTAGATAACTCTACATGGTTATCATGAAAACTTAGGCTTACTTCTTTTGTGGTTTTTTTCCCTCCTTGGGAGGAAGTATGATTTTCCTTCATAAAAAAATTAAGTCTTTGTGTTGTCCTGGTTTTAATGTTTAAATTCGCTGTTCTCTTTTTGGATGGTTTCTTTCTTTTAACCTTCGCTCTTTCACATGATGTGGGCTATTGACTCTCTAAGAAGTCATCTATGTAAACTGCATTTACTTTCAAATAGTTTTGCTTCCTTCAGGACATGTTGTTCTAACCTCCTATTTTCTCTTGTAATGCTGGAACTACTCAGATATATTCATATTTTGTTCTATCAATATATGCGTTCACTTGGTTACTTATGTCCATACGGATAAGATGAACTAAGCTTTAGTTTGTTCTTTATGTTTTTAGGGGGTTGAAAGAAAAATATAAACACAGAGGGTGTTTAAATTTGCAATTAGCAGACACTTATTCTATAACTTCTCTCCCAACAGGTAAACGTTTCTATCTCCTTGGAGATGTCTGTATATTAAAACCTCTTACTCCTGATTGGCTGCATCCTTTCTAAATGACAAGGGTAAGAAACTGTCAGACATATGTATTCTTTCTTCTTGGTTAGTATAATTCCAACATTACCCCATAATTGATAAAGTGAGAAAAATACATATTTGCAACATGTTGAGAACTCTTTTCATGATCCTGTTGCAGGTATATCTTTGGTTGCTTAATTCTTTTTTATCTTGTCTCTCCTTTTCTTGGCATTGCATTTGGTGAGTTCGGAAACAAAAATCCTAGGCACAAAAGGTACGTAACCCTACAAATTTCATAATTTTGCATATATTGTAGCCTCACATTACTGCTCCTATTAATTATGCAATATTTTTGCACACACTGGCCTGATCACAAAGAGAGAGAGAGAGAGACAGAGGGGGAGAGAGAGAGAGAGCGAGAGAGCAACACGAATCCTATATAGTAGCCATAACAGTAGGCAACCTTTCTCCTTGGGCTTTGTATATGTTCAATCCAGGGTCCACTTCTTTATGTAGCCTAGAAAATGCAAGAACTAAACCATATTACATTCATATAAGAATTCTATAGGCTTTTACGATTGCTAAAAGGACTGTCTAATGTCCAGATTCACTAATAGCATATGCATGCATAGATGAGGAACACAGAATTGGCATCTATTGCTTAGGTGATTATCAATGTCTTGCCTATTTGTTGGAAAGTATATTCCCCTGAGAAGTTTCCTATTAAACTGGCTTATCAGAATTGAATGTAATTATCCTGTGTAATAACTCCCCTCAAAATCTCTAGTTAAGTCTTGAGGCACAAAGAAACACATTGTGAATCTTTTTCTTTCTCTTACTTAGACCAAATGCAGATAACTTTCACTTCACTAAACTTACCCACTTCTACAGTATAGAAATTTGAATATATTGAAAATTAACCAGTTGAGTGTAATTATTAAATATTATAAAATTAATAAAAAATTACAAAACATAATTTTTGTACACAGACTACTCTCAGATATATTACAAGTTTAATGTGCGCAAGACAATCAATGTGATACACCACATTAACAGACTGCAGAAGAAAAACCATATGATTCTCTCAATAGATGCCGAGAAAGCATTTGATAAAATACAACACCCGTTCATGATGAAAACTCTAAGCAAACTGGGTTTGGAAGGAACATTCCTCAATACAATCAAAGCAATCTATGAAAAACCCACAGCCAACATCCTATTGAATGGGGAAAAGTTGGAAGCATTTCCACTGAGATCTGGGACCAGACAGGGATGTCCACTCTCACCACTGCTATTCAATATAGTTCTGGAGGTTCTAGCCAGAGCTATTAGGCAAGAAAAAGAAATTAAAGGGATACAAATTGGGAAGGAAGAACTCAAGCTATCCCTCTTTGCAGATGACATGATTCTTTATTTAGGGGACCCAAAGAACTCTACCAAGAGACTATTGGAACTCATAGAAGAGTTTGGCAAAGTAGCAGGGTATAAAATCAATGCACAAAAATCAACAGCCTTTGTATATACAGACAATACCATGGCTGAGGAAGAAATTCTAAGATCAATCCCATTCACAATAGCTACAAAAACAATCAAATACCTTGGAATAAACTTAACCAAGGACGTTAAAGATCTCTACGATGAAAATTACAAAACCTTAAAGAAAGAAATAGAAGAGGATATCAAGAAATGGAAAAATCTTCCATGCTCATGGATTGGAAGAATCAATATCATCAAAATGTCCATTCTCCCAAAAGCAATTTATAGATTCAATGCAATACCAATCAAGATACCGAAGACCTTCTTCTCAGATCTGGAAAAATTGGTGCTGAAATTTATATGGAGGCACAAGAGACCTCGAATAGCTAAAGCAATCTTGTACAACAAAAACAAAGCCGGAGGCATCACAATACCAGATTTCAGGACATACTACAGGGCAGTTGTAATCAAAACAGCATGGTACTGGTACAGAAACAGAAGGATAGACCAATGGAACAGAATTGAAATACCAGAAATCAACCCAAACATCTACAGCCAACTTATATTTGATCAAGGATCTAAAACTAATTCCTTGAGCAAGGACAGTCTATTCAATAAATGGTGCTGGGAAAATTGGATTTCCACGTGCAGAATCATGAAGCAAGACCCCTACCTTACACCTTACACAAAAATCCACTCAACATGGATTAAAGACCTAAATCTACGACCTGACACCATCAAGTTACTAGAGAACATTGGAGAAACCCTTCAAGATATTGGCACAGGCAAAGAGTTTCTGGAAAAGACCCGGGAGGCACAGGCAGTCAAAGCCAAAATTAACTATTGGGATTGCATCAAATTGAGAAGTTTCTGTACTGCAAAAGAAACAGTCAGGAGAGTGAAGAGACAACCGACAGAATGGGAAAAAATATTTGAAAACTATGCAACAGATAAAGGGTTAATAACCAGAATCTACAAAGAGATCAAGAAACTCCACAAAAACAAAACCAACAACCCAATTAAGAGATGGGCCAAGGACCTCAATAGACATTTTTCTAAAGAGGAAATCCAAATGGCCAACAGGCACATGAAAAAATGTTCAAGGTCATTAGCAATCAGAGAAATGCAAATCAAAACCACAATGAGGTTCCACCTCACCCCGGTTAGAATGGCTCACATTCAGAAATCTACCAACAACAGATGCTGGCGAGAATGTGGGGAAAAAGGGACACTAACCCACTGTTGGTGGGAATGCAAACTGGTCAAGCCACTATGGAAATCAGTCTGGAGATTCCTCAGAAACCTGAAGATAACCCTACCATTCGACCCAGCCATCCCACTCCTTGGAATTTACCCAAAGGAATTTAAATTGGCAAACAAAAAAGCGGTCTGCAGCCTAATGTTTATTGCAGCTCAATTCACAATAGCTAAGACCTGGAACCAACCTAAATGCCCATCAACGGTAGACTGGATAAAGAAATTATGGGATATGTACTCTTTAGAATACTATACTGCAGTAAGAAACAACGAAATCCAGTCATTTGCAACAAAATGGAGGAATCTGGAACACATCATGCTGAGTGAAATAAGCCAGTCCCAAAGGGACAAATACCATATGTTCTCCCTGATCGGTGACAACTGACTGAACACCAAAAAGGAAACTTGTTGAAGTGAAAGGGACACTATGGGAAACGGTGACTTGATCAGCATAGCCCTGACTGTTAATGAACAACTTAATACATTATCCCTCTTAGTAGTTTTTTTGTCTGTTCTACTTAATATGACTGATTTAATTCTGTAATTAATACACAGTTATTCTTAAGTGTTGAAATTTAACTGAAATGTGATCCCTGTTAAACATAAGAGTAGGAATAAGAGAGGGAAGAGATATATAATTTGGGACATGCTCAAGCTGACTTGCCCCAAATGGTAGAGTTAGAAACATACCAGGGGACTCCAATTTAATCCCATCAAGGTGGCATGTACCAATGCCATCTCACTAGTCCAAGTGATCAATTTCAGTTCGCAATTGATCATAATGAAAGGACTAAGAGTCAAAGGGAGCACATAAGCAAGTCTAGTACCTGCTAACACTAACCGATAGAATAAATAAAGGGGAGAGTGATCCAACATGGGAAGTGAGATACTCAGCAGACTCATAGAATGGCAGATGCCCTAAATAGCACTCTGGCCTCAGAATCAGCCCTAAAGGCATTCGGATCTGGCTGAAAAGCCCATGAGAGTATTTCAGGCATGGAAAGCCAAGACACTCTGGCAAAAGATCTCTGTGAGTGAGATCTCAGTGAAAAGAACAGGTCTTCAAAGAAGGAGGTACCTTTCTCTGAAGGGAGGAGAGAACCTCCACTTTGACTATGACCTTGTCTAAACAAGATAAGAGTCAGAGAACTCAAGGGGCTTCCATAGCCTTGGAAACTCATGACTGGAGCATAGGGAGATTACTGATGCCATAGACAGGAGTGTCAATTGGTAAAGTCAACAACAGGAGTCACTGTGCACTTACTCCTCATGTAGGATCTCTGTCATTAATGTGCTGTGCATTGAGATTTAATGCTATAACGAGTACTCAAATAATACATTTCACTTTGTGTTTCTATGGGGGTGCAAACTGTTGAAATCTTTACTTAATGCATACTAAACTGATCCTCTGTAAAAAAAAAAAAAAAAAAAAAAAAAAAAAAAAGAAAAGAAAAGAAAAGAATAGAAACTATCAACTCCCAACTTGACTCTCACTGGGATTAAACATGACAATAGGTCTGATCTGATTTCATCATCATTAAAAAAAATCATCTATTATTTTTCACTTTATGTTTCTGTGTGGGAGCAAACTGTTGAAATCCTTACTTAATGTATACTAAGCTGATCTTCTGTATATTAAGATAATCGAAAATGAATCTTGATGTGAATGGAAGG
This sequence comes from Oryctolagus cuniculus, assembly GCF_964237555.1. Taxonomy (NCBI): domain Eukaryota; kingdom Metazoa; phylum Chordata; class Mammalia; order Lagomorpha; family Leporidae; genus Oryctolagus; species Oryctolagus cuniculus. The sequence goes on from NC_091436.1 coordinate 120,504,703, forward strand.
GGAGAGGGAGTGGGAAAGGGGAGGGTTGTGGGTGGGAGGGACGGTATGGGGGGGAAGCCATAGTAATCCATTATTCGTACTTTGGAAACGTATATTCATTAAAGTTAAAAAAAAAATTAAAAAAAAATTAAAAAAAAAGAGAAAAAAAAAAACAAGTATGTTTACATAGTAGCTCTGGAATGATAAGTTTTATTAAAGATTTATTTACTTAAGAGGCAGAGTTACTTGAGAGACAGAGAGAGGAGAAACAGAGAAAGATTGTCTATCTGCTGGTTCACTCCCTAGACAGCCACATCAGCAGTAGAGCTGGGCTGATCCAAAGCCAGGATCCAGGAGCTTCTTCTAGGATTCCCAAGCACTTGGGCCATCTTCTATTGCTCTCCCAGGTCAGCTACACTGATCTAGGAGCCAGGAACTTCTTCCAGGTGTCCCACGTGGGTACAGGGGCCCAAGGACCTGGGCTGTCTTCCACTGCTTTCCCAGGCCATAGCAGAGAGCTGGATCAGAGGGGGAGCTGCCAGGACTCAAACTGGTGCCCATATGGTATGCCGGCACTGCAGCTGAGGGCATTACCCACTACGCCTCTGTGCCAGCACCCTATATTATTAGTTAGATTAGAAAACATTTTTCATTGCTACTGCTGGATGTATCATAACTATGATTTAGCAGCCTTAAAAAATCAAAGTAAGGGAGGACATTTGGTAGAATTTCACTGCTTGGAAGGGATGCCACCATCCCACGCTGGACTGCCTGGATTTAACTCTGTGCTCTCATTCCTGATTCCAGCTTCCTGCTAATGTACACCTGGAAGGCAGCAGGTGATAGCTCAAGTACTTGAGTCCCTGACACTATATTAGGTAGAAGTGTAGATGACTAGATGGAGGGACAAATGTGATCATATGCAAACAAATACTATAGTTTAATATCTGTGTGTAGGCAAATCTGTACATTTTACTGTGTGAATTGTTCAGCTTTTTCCAAATTGATCTGCATTGTGTGAAAAGTTACACAACATTGTACTGCCCCTAATTTACATTTTAGAGTAAACCTAAGTACTCATGGAAATTTTTTAGGCGGCAAAAATTAGTATTTCAGTGTTAGTATCAGTATTTCACTGTTAGTATCAGTGTGAATTTATCAATTCATAAATGATTAAAATACTCTCTAAAAAGAGATTGATTTATTTATTTAAATATTTTTTAACAATAGAGTTACAGAGAGAGGTAGAGACAGAGAGAGAGGTCTTCCATCCACTGGTTTACTCCCCAGATGACCACAATGTTCAGAGTTGTGCCAATCCAAAGCCAGGAGCCAGGAGCTTCTTCCAGGTCACCCATGCAGGTCCAGGGGCCCAAGGACTTGGGCCATCTTCTACTGCTATCCCAGGCCATAGCAGAGAGCTGGATCAGAAGAGGAGCAGCTCAGACTAGAACTGGCACCCATATGAGATGCCGACGCTTCAGGCCAGGGCTTTAACCTGCTGAGCCACAGTGCTGGCCCCAAGATTGATTTATTTTTAAGTCACAAAGGTTAGTGACTAAAATGACTGACATCGCTATTTATGACTGGTCATTTTAACAACCACAACTCTATATATCATACTGGAATATATATTTTATGTTCATTGTTAACAGAAATGTGAATTAAAACTAAGTTGTTCTGTATTATTCAAAGACATTCTCATAAAAATAAAAATAGAGTATACCCACAGGATGCATTGATTTTAAAGGACTTCTTTCATGTATCTAAATATAATAATTTCTAGTGAAATCTTCTCATCTTGGAGTTCAACCAGTCACCATTATGGCGATGGGCTAGAGAAGCAGTTGGAGGAAACTAACATAGTGAAATCTGGAATCCAGTTCAAGAACAATAGCAGGATGTAGAGGTGGCTACATTGTGGACATAGATAAAAACTGAATTTCATTGGAAAGACACCTTTGGTTGCTCTATCTGTAGCGTGAAACACATCAGAATTTTTAATTTCAGGAAAATAAGATCTTTTTACATGGGGATAGGAGGGAGGGAACAGCAAGAACAACAACAACAAAAAATCTTACAGAGTTTGGTTTGGGGCATACTGCAAATCTCCCTAGGGAAAGATGCCACAGCAGAGCCATTTATTTCCTTTTTGTCTTTCGTAACTAATACTTATAAATCGTGGTTAACTGTGTTTTGAACTCAGGTCTTATTTATCACTATAATGATTGACTTTTATTGGCTATTCTGTTGTCCCATAAAATTCTTTGTGGTAGTAATTACCTCTGTGATACAAAGGATGCATCAGCGTCCACATTTGCAAGCAATTTTCCAAATGAATGTACAATAATATGCAATGCAAATTGCATAATTAGATAACATACTCAAAAATAAATCTACATTTTGTAAGTGGTTTTGACAGTCAAATTAAGCTTCTTTGTAGAAAGAAACTTAGAAAGCAACTTTTGGGGAGTGGAGAAGAGTGTGAAGTTGAAGGCTTGCAAGTGTCAGGGAAGCCTCTCCTTGTACGTTTCCTACCCCTGTGACTGGCTGGACTTTCCTGGTATACAAAGTTTATTAAGCATAGTCCTTGCCTCTAAATATGTAAACGTGTCGATATGCAATCTTAACATCTACTACAAATACAATATGAAAAACTCAAGTGTTTCAAGGAAGGTGCTGAAGAAACATGGTGACCTTAGAGTTACTACCAGTGAGTTACTGTATTTCATCTAATAGAAGGTTCCAAAAATTCTAAGATAAATTATTTGTTAATATCAAAAGAGAAAAAAAATCTATGAAGTACTATCAATGTCAAAGCATATTAACTTAAAAGTTGAATGATCAAAAATGTTAAAATGTGTCTGTGTATCAAATAGAGTAAAACCCATCCACTTTCTGATATACAAATTCTGGATATTCATATGTAGTAGCTATTCAGATTTAGTAACCTCTGACTTCCCTGATAAATGAGTTAGCCTAAGAAAGTGAAGGACTCAGTCTTCAGTTTATAGTGCTTCCTTCTCTTTTGACCTTTTCAGAAATATATTTTAAAGTTGTAGTATATAAAATTCTCACCCCATTTTTCTATATGATATGTTGAAAAATTTGAAATTTATCTTCAGAGTAGGTATCCAGCTTCTATAGCATCACTGAAAATAATTGATGAAAATAATTTTCTTTACCTTTAGAGATTTTTTGTGCTACTGTAGAAAATCTGATGAGCATCACAATGGATCTTCTCCTGAAAACCTATTGTATTGCACTGATCTACGTGTTTTTCCTTAGATAGTATCACACTATCTGGATTACTGCAGTTTCAGTCATTTTTTATATTAAACTGCATAATACCTACAAATGTGTACTTCTTTTTAAAGATCGTTTTGATTATTGTAAGTCCTTCCTTTTTCTATGTAATTTTCAGAGTTCGTTATCAATTTTAACATTAAGAAGATTTTTGTATTATATATGGATTTACCATGGATCTAAAGATCAAATTGGGAAGAACTGACTTCACAACAACACTGAGACTCCCAATCTATGAGTTATTTAGATATTGGTTACATTCTCTCAAAAACATTGAATTTTCAAAAGTGGAGGATATATACATACTTTACTAAATATATTAATAAATTTCTAGTGTTTCAGGGCTGCTGTTGTGGTGCAGCAGGGTAAGCCATTACTTGTGATGCCCGCATCCCCTGCTTCCAGTCCTGGCTATTCTGTTTCTGATCCAACTGCCTGATAATGTGCCTAGGAAAGCAGCAGATGGCCAAAGTGCTAGGGCCCCTGCCACTCAGGTAGGAGACCTGGATGGAGTTCCTGGCTTCTGGTTTAGGTTTGGCCCAGCCATGGTAGTTGCAACCACTTGGGGAATGAACCAGAGGAGAGAGTTGCTTCTCTCTCTCTCTTTCTTTCTCTTTCTCTCTGTGTGTGTGTGTGTGTGTCTGATTAGCTCTGCCTTTCAAGTAAATAAATAAATCTTTAAAAATAAACATCTAGGGGCTGGCACTGTGGTGTAGTAGGCTAAGACTTCACCTGGTGTGGATACCAGCTGCTCCTCTTTTGTTCCAGCTGGCCTGAGAAAGCAGTAGAAGATGGCCCAAGTGCAGAAGAACTCCTGGCTCCTGGCTTCAGATTGGCCCAGCTTTGGCCATTACTGCCATTTGGAGAGTGAATCAGCGGATGGAAGATCTTTCTCTCTGTCTCTCTCTCTCTCGCTCTCTCTCTATGTAACTCTACCTCCCAAATAAATGAATAAAATCTTTAAAAAGCAAAAAGGACTTATCAAAAAATAAACATCTGTTATTCATTATAAAGTTATGAATAAAATTCAGTTTCATATTAATATTCTCTTCATTTTGTGACAATTTTATTTCTTAATACATGTATCAAAACCAGAAGTCAACATTAGTCATTACTGTTAATTAAACTGAAAAACTTAATTTGGATTAAAATATTTTCTCTGCTAATGGCCTTTATTCAGAACCAATTTTTTTTTTTTTTTTTGGACAGGCAGAGTGGACAGTGAGAGAGAGAGAGAGAGAGACAGAGAGAAAGGTCTTCCTTTGCCATTGGTTCACCCTCCAATGGCCGCTGCGGCCGGCGCACCACGCTGATCTGAAGCCGGGAGCCGGGTGCTTTTCCTGGTCTCCCATGCGGGTGCAAGGCCCAAGCACCTGGGCCATCCTCCACTGCACTCCTGGGCCACAGCAGAGAGCTGGACTAGAAGAGGAGCGACCGGGACAGGATCTGGTGCCCCAACCGGGACTAGAACCCGGTGTGCCGGCGCCGCAGGCGGAGGATTAGTCTATTGAGCCGTGGCGCCGGCCTCAGAACCAAAATTTAAATCCAGCATGCTATATTGTATTTAGTTATATTTTTTCTTAGTTTCCTCTGATATGTGATGACTTCTCAGTATTTCCTTATTTTTAAAAAATTTTTAACAATTTTTAAAAACAGTGTTCATGGCCGGTGCCGCGGCTCAATAGGCTAATCCTCCACCTGCAGCGCCGGCACACCAGGTTCTAGTCCCGGTTGGGGCGCCGGATTCTGTCCCGTTTTTCCCTCTTCCAGGCCAGCTCTCTGCTGTGGCCCTGGAATGCATTGGAGGATGGCCCAAGTGCTTGGGCCCTGCACCCCATGGGAGACTAGGAGAAACACCTGGCTCCTGGCTTCGGATCAGTGTGGTGCGCCAGCCGCAGCGCGCTGGCCACAGCGGCCGTTGGGGGGTGAACCAACGGCAAAGGAAGACCTTTCTCTCTGTCTCTCTCTCTCTCACTGTCCACTCTGCCTGTCAAAAATAAATAAATAAAATAAAATAAAAATAAATATTAAAAAAACAGTGTTCATGTATTTTCAATTTCTTGTTTGGTTTGTCAGATGCTTTCTCATGATTAGACTGGTATTGTAGGTTTTTTGAGAAAAAAAAATCACAGGAATAAAGTATAATGAAATCTATCAAATTTCTCCATTGTAAACTTGCTATTATTCAACTTTCCATACTCCATACTTACTTCTACCTTCAAGTCCAGTAGTCCACATTCACGCATTGGATTCGTTAAGATCCATCTCCAAGAGAGGAGAGTATCCATGGAACGTATACAGATTACTCAGAATTCTTCTCTAAGAAATATTGGCCCTTTCTCCACCACTTATTTATTTATTTCATTATGTATTTATATATGAATAAACACAAGTGAATTGATTTCACACATTGGATAATAATTCAATGCATATTTGTTTTTGCTCAGGTTCTGAAAATTGTATTTCTTTACTTTTCTTTACTACAAAATACTCTATATTCAACTTACTTTTCCTTTCCTAGTGTTAGAAAATGGCATTTATCTAAGGATCTTGGTTCTTTTTTTTTTTTTTTTTTTTGAGAATGCTATTTAGAAATTAAATTGTGAACACAGGGTGTATATTTTGTGACTGAGATGGCTCTGCTTCTATGTCCTCTTATAGAAAAACTGGGGAATATTTATTTGTACACAAATCACATTTTGGTAAGCAGAATAATGGTCCACCAAAAATGACCATGCCAGGTTCCCCGATAATTTTTGAATATATTATGGAATATAACAAAAGAGACTTTGCAAATATGATTAAGGCACAGAACTTAAATAGAAGGTTCACACTATTTAGCCAATTGGGACCAACTCATCAAATGAGTCCTTAATAGAAATTTTACTCTGGCTAAAGGTAGAAGTTGGATGCAGCACATATGAATGTCTAGGATTCCGTGTGTAAGGAGGAGTTCATGTACCATTGCTGGTTCTGAGCTACGGATGCCCATATGCATGAACCTGAGAGGGGTTGTAACAGATTATTAACAGTTTTCAAAGAAGCAGGAGGCTCACTCCCATAAATGCAAGGAGTCTACTAAGTAAAATACAACCACCAACACATTGAGTTTAGTCTGATAAAAACTAGAGCAGAGAAACCAGCCAGGTAAACCTGGACTTCTGACCTACAGTGCTGTTTAAAAGCAAAATTGTGTGATATTAAGTCACTAAATTGTGAAAATTTACCACAGTAGTGACAGAAAGTTAGCACAAATGTATATGCACATATCTATAACTTTTTTCCATATCTAGGTCCACATATATGTTGAACTGAATGTGACTTCATACTGATATCTCCAACTCTTAACTCCAATTTGACTCAGTTCATTCTTATCTTCTTCATTGCTTATCTGTAATTCCTTTTCTGATAAGGTGAAAACTTTATTTTATGACTTACCATTATTTATTTCTTTGTTTGTCTCTAACATATATGTAAAGTAGTTTCATAGTTGTTGACTATATGCCTGTGATTAAAAATAAACTTACATTAGGGTATTATATGTATGTAAAATTATTATCATTAGACTTACAAACTGGAAACCTAATTTTTAAAATTAGTTGAGTTTTTTTTTTCCACCTCACCTGCAGTGATATTTGTTATATTTTATGATACTTTCAGGTTAATCCCTAATATCCTCCTTCATTTTCTTTTCTAACATCCTGCATCATTCTTTTTTTTTTTTTAGATTTATTTATTTATTTGAGGCAACATTGCACAGAGGAGAGACAGACAAAGAGAGAGAGATTGCCCATCCATTGGTTCACTCCAATATATCTGCAAGAACCGAGGCTGGACCAGGCTGAAGCCAGGAGCTAGGAACTTCTTCTGTGTCTCCCACATGGGTACAGGCACCCAAGGACATGGGCCATTCTCTGCTACTTTCCTAGGAAGCAGAGAGCAGGGAGTAGAATCAGAGGTAGAGCAGCTGGGACTTGAACTGGCACCTATGGGCTGCCAGTGCCGCAGGCTGTGCCTTTAACCTATTAAGCCAGTGTCAGCCCCCAGATCATTCTTTAAATTTGCTCTGTATAAAGTAAAACTCTGTAGACTTGAGTAAATGCATAGAATCGTGTAGCCTCCACTCCTATATCATGTAGAAATATTCTATCATACTAGAAATTCCCATTGGGATCCTCATTATTCTTGACCACTTACTCATACCCAGCAACAAAAATTATTGATATGTTTTCCATCTATTTAATTTTATCTTCTGGGGCAGACGCTGTGGCACAGCAGGTAAAGCTGCCACCTGTGGAGTCAGTGTCCCATATTGGCACTCATTCAAGTCCCGCTGCTCCACTTCTGATACAGTTCCCTGCTAATGGTCAGGGAAAGTAGCAGAGGACGGCCCAAGTGCTTGGGCCCCTGCACACATGTGGGAGACCTGGAAGAAACTCCTGGCTCCTGGCTTCAGATCAGCCTAGCTCTGGCCATTGCAGCCATTTAGGGAGTGAAACAGAGGATGGGAAACACTTTCTCTCTCTCTCTCTCTCTCTCTAACTCTGCCCTTCAAATAAATAAATAAATCTTTAAAAAAGAAAAGTTCATGGAAAAATATAATTAAAAGATAAGCTCATTTAAAAAAATTATTAATTTTATCTATTTTCAAATGTGGTATAAATGGAGTTACACATAATCTGCATGTATTTGTGCCTGGTTTCTTTCAGTTAACAATGCAATTTAAGTTTCATTCAGGAGATCTATGTAATAAATAACTTGCTCATTTTTGTGTTAGAATATTCTATTAGTAAATAACTTGCTCATTTTTGTGTTATAGTATTCCATTTCTTGAGTTATTAATTATCCATTCATGAGTTGAAGGATATCCAAATTTTGGTAATTCCGACTAAAGTTGCTCTAGACACTTGTATACAGAATTTTGAAGGAATATTGGTTTTTGATGTACTTGAACAAATGCACAGGAGTTAGGTTGATATGTCTACATTTAGATTTATAAGAAATTTCCAAACTTTCAAATTGGCCATGGCATATCTTATTCCCAACAGCAACAAATGAGAATTTATTACTGTACATCTTAGTGACACTTGTTATTGCAAATTTAAAAAAACCCAGCCATTACAATAAGAGTGTAGTGAAATCATTATAAAAAATGCCTATGAGTTGGGTTGCAGGGGTATATGAAAACTTCATTGTAAGATTTTTAGAAACTGCAAAAGTGGTTCCTGAAGTGAATTGACAATCTTACTTTACTATCAAAAATATATGAAGATTCCAATTTTTCTACATCTTTATCAATATTTGTTTTCTTTCTTATCATGAGAATCCTTGGGTTGCCTCAAATATATTTCTCTCAAAGTTCTTATGCTAACATATTTATAGTTCATCCAATTTATGAAATGGATTGAATGAAAAAATTACCGAACCGGTTTTCATTACTAAACCAATTAACAACATACACTTTCTTTTTCAAAAAGTAAAATCTTTCATTCTTGTTACAATAGACATATGTTACAATAGACATATTTATGAAAACTATGACTTTTCAATACAATTTTAAGTTACATGGGTAGTAAAATAAGGAGATAAGAAAGAAAAGGAGGCTCTTTATCAATTTGTAGACTGAAAGAAACATCAACCTCGCTTTCCGTGTTTTTTATTTTATTTTTTTACCGTTGCTCTTTGCAATGATCTCTATGGAATCGTCCTGAAAAAGCCTGAGAATTGGAGAAACAGGGTAATGAAAAAAATGACATCATCTCAACCCCACTCTTAAAATATATCTAAAGAAAAAAGCTAAAATCAAGATATGCCTTTAGCAGAATTATTTGACACAAGGCCTTTAGCAGAATTATTTGACACAAGGGAAAAAAAGAAAAAAAAAAAAAAAGAACCAGACTGTGCTACTTTGAAAAAACAAGGTTTCATAGACCCATTATTTCAGATTTTCTCTTTTATTTGGCACCACAGCGATTTTTACATATCGCTAAGATTTGATATGGGTGCATATTATACCAGTATGTTGTTTGGTTTTTTGTTGTTGTTGTTGTTGTTTTGACTGGCTCGTTTTGAAAAAAGGAAGAGTAACTGTCAAAAGTAATGTAGGAGAAAAGGATCAGCAGAAAGCTCCGATCTCAGGGCTGTTCTTACTCTGCCATTTCTTCACCTTCCTTACTGGCCTCAAGACAGGACACTACTCCACCACTTCCCCTTCTCCCCTGACAGTTGAAATCTGTACCTAGCAACATAGTCCAAATCCAGATTGACAGGACCAATGACCAATCACAGAGCGGGATTTCACTCCCCACTCTAAGACTGGCTGCCAGGGTGGAGATTTCCGGCCTAGAAGGAAGGGGCGGGACAAGAAAAAAGGCGTTAAAAATCACCACCTCCCAGCCTCCCAGCCTCCCAGCAGGAGTGAAGTGGTTCTTCAGCATCAGGATCCAGGTGTCATCTTATGTCTTTGTGTTATCAAGATGTCTCTTTCTAAGAAGTTGACTTTGGACAAAGTAGATGTTAAAGGAAAGCGAGTCATCATGAGAGTAGACTACAACGTTCCCATGAAGAAGAACCAGATTACAAACAATCAGAGAATCAAGGCTTCCATCCCAAGCATCAAGTACTGCCTGGATAACGGAGCCAAGGCGGTGATTCTGATGAGTCATCTCGGCCGGCCTGACGGTATTCCAATGCCTGACAAATACTCTTTAGAGCCGGTTGCAAGTGAGCTCAAATCCTTGCTGGGCAAAGACGTTCTGTTCTTGAAGGACTGTGTAGGTTCCGAAGTGGAGAAAGCCTGTGCCAACCCAGCTCCTGGTTCAGTCATCTTGCTGGAGAATCTGCGCTTTCATGTGGAGGAAGAAGGGAAAGGCCAGGATGCTTCTGGGAAGAAGCTGAAAGCTGAACCACATGAAATCGAAGCTTTCCGAGCATCACTCTCCAAACTAGGTGATGTCTACGTCAATGATGCTTTTGGCACTGCGCACCGGGCGCACAGTTCCATGGTGGGAGTAAATCTGCCTCAGAAGGCATCTGGATTCCTGATGAAAAAGGAGCTGGAGTACTTTGCCAAAGCCTTGGAGAACCCAGAGAGACCTTTTCTGGCGATACTTGGTGGAGCCAAAGTGGCAGACAAGATACAACTCATCAAAAATATGCTGGACAAGGTTAATGAGATGATTATTGGTGGTGGAATGGCTTTCACCTTCCTGAAGGTACTCAACAACATGGAGATTGGTGCTTCCCTGTTTGATGAAGAAGGAGCCAAGATTGTCAAAGATATCATGGCCAAAGCAGATAAAAACGGTGTAAAGATTACCTTTCCGGTTGACTTTGTCACTGCTGACAAGTTTGATGAAAATGCCAATGTTGGGCAAGCCACTGTGGAATCTGGCATACCTTCTGGTTGGATGGCTTTGGACTGTGGTCCTGAGAGCAGTAAGAAGTTTGCTCAAGTGGTGGCCCAAGCAAAGTTAATCGTTTGGAATGGACCAGTAGGAGTATTTGAATGGGACTCCTTTGCTTCTGGAACCAAAGCCCTCATGGATGAAATTGTAAAAGCCACGTCCAAGGGCTGCATCACTGTTATAGGGGGTGGAGACACTGCTACTTGTTGTGCCAAATGGAACACTGAAGGTAAAGTCAGCCATGTGAGCACTGGAGGGGGTGCCAGTCTAGAGCTTCTGGAAGGTAAAATCCTTCCTGGAGTAGAGGCCCTCAGCAACTTATAATTGACACAGTATTCCTACCTCCTGTTTCTTGTCTGCAGTCTTTAAGTTAACTTACTGCTTTTACATCTCAGCTTTCATTAAAAGCTACCCACATATTAAGACCCAGGTAATGATCAAGTCGTGGGCCATCAGGAACTCTACATCAACCAACAATGCATTTTACTTCTGTTATGCACTTGCCTACTTTCTTCAAGATCTCATTGGAATTTCACCATTGTGCTGCATAGGGAGGATATATTCTTAAGTTGCCTATTAAAGAAAGTGAATTGAGTGAACTGAATTTCTCTCTTTTTTTTATTTTACTTCAGCTATTTGAAAAATGGAAACTGGACAAAATCCAGGTTAGGGAAGGTGGGACAGAAGTTAACAAAAAGTAATATCAGTGCCCAAACTGAGGAAAATAATTACATATAAAAATACATGAATAATGAATACAGCTCTGCTAGGATGAAATTATTACTAAACAAGAATAAATAGAAATCAAATATAGCTATTAAATCCAAGAAATTTTTAAAAAGGGAAAGATACTAAGCCCAAAGAAAGAATTATTTCTGTGTTGTGGATACACAAGTGAGTATACAAATATCTCTGTCAGAAATTCAAATTCTAAATGAAAAAAAATTGTTATTTTTAAACCATTTTATTTAATAAATATATAGCTGATAAATACTAAAGCAGAGTTTTTGAGACATAAAAATATTTATGAATTGTTTAATAAATGGGATAAGCATTAAACTACTCCTGGAGATACAAGCTGAAAACTGTTTTCCTCTCTATTTCAATAAATGAAAGGCCCAAGTGAATTTAATATTGGATAAGTGAGTACTAATTAGTACCACATTTAATTACATAGGTCAAAAGCTTAATGTTGAATTATATACTATTTAAGATTTCACAATAAAATCCTCAGCTTTAGAAAAAAAAGAATTGAAAAAACTGTACAGAAAACTGCAAAGAAAAAACAGAAAAATAGAACTGTAAAATAAACAGAAAATTCATTGAAAAAATTTCCCCCAAACTCTATAGACAAAGAACTGTTACAGAGCAATAACATCAATGAATTAAGTTTAAAAATGTACAAATTTTCTCAGATATAATATCCTACATCCGCAGCAGTCCAAGATTACAAATTCAATAACCTGAATAATGGAGCATCAAATATAAATTTAATACACTCAAAATTTCAACATTTTAAGGATAATATTAATAATTGTTTGCTAATCCCAGAGAAGAGGCAGAAGTTAAGGTGTAGAATTATAAATAAGTAGGGGGGGAGAGAACCAAAACTTTTATTGTTAAAATGAGATTATGGGGCTGGCGCTGTGGCGCAGCGGGTTAACACCCTGGCCTGAAGTGCTGGCATCACATATAGGCGCAGGTTCGAGTCCTGGATGCTCCTCTTCTGATCTAGCTCTCTGCTATTGCCTGGGATAGCAATACAAGATGGCCCAAGTGGTTGGGCCCCTACACCCACGTGGGAGAACTGGAGGAAGCTCCTGATCCTGGCTTCGGATCAGCCCAGCTCTGGCTGTTTCGGCCAGTTGGGGAGTAAACCAGCTGATGGAAGACTCTCTCTCTCTCTCTCTCTGTCTGTCTCTCTGCCTCTCCTCTCTCTGTGTAACTCTGACTTTAAAATAAATAAATAAATCTTTAAAAAAATGAGCTTATTGCTATCTTACAAAAAAGTCTAGGACAAAAAAATGAGCTGTTATGTCATCTAGGAGATGAACCCAGTAGAATGAATCTGCTGTAATGCACAAATGGGTTCAGCCTCTGTGGGAGGTATCTGAGGTTTTTCTACTGTGTAGCCAACCTAAAGGTGAAATCTTGTGAGATAATTTTTTAAAATAAATGACCCCAAATTTTCAATTATTCCATTAGCTGTTAGTCACATGTTGAGACTGATTTTGTGAGGAAGGCTTGGAATGCATTCTTTCTAGCTGGCTATCTTGAACCCAATTAAAAATCAAACTAAACCCAACTAAAAATCCAACTAAAAGGAAGTTTGAGGAAATAAGCCCTTGTGGAATATTAATGATTTCTATTAGACTGTCACTTACTCTGACCACCCATATAATCACTTTCAAGTATGTAACACTCCTACCAAAAAAAAAAGAACTCCAAGAAGCTGAATCAAATGTGCTGCCCATTTTTGATTGCCAATCAAATGTGGGTATCTCTGGATAATGCACAATCCTTTTATGTGAACCTAAGAAGAGCCCAACATTCTGGCAAACTAACATGCACAGACATTGTTCTCATGTTTCTTTATCTACTCCATGCACACCCATTAAGGAAACAAATAGGATAACTGCCATAAAAACACTACCTTAAAAATCCATTAGTTCTTTAAAATTTTTAAATAAATCATTGCTGGATTAGAATTTCAAGAACTCTGTGACCTAGTAGTGGAAATATTTTTTGGTTGTACTGGTTTTGTTCTACAGAAACAATTTATTCTTCAGTGCCACTTTTGGCCCTTCTTTCACAAACGTAGACATCTTCCTTCTTTCCATAACTTCCGTGGCATCTTCTAAAACACATGTTGGAAAGCTGGGCCACAAGCTTGGCAGACTTCCTAACCTTCTACTTGCTAGCAAAGTTTTAAGAAACCAAGGATGCCATTAATGTATCACATAATGAAAAGCTTAGGAAAGCCAAGTTAGGGTTTTCTCAGCTTTCTCAAGAATCAAGTTTTCTGTTCTATTTAATTCCATGTAAAAGAATCTCACCCCCCAAATTTCTTTGCATTATAATTTTTAAACTCCAGATTCCTGCTTTTATTTAATTGGCTTCTTTCCTGAACCCATTTTATTCTCTTACATTTTTAGGGTGGATAATAAATGGCCATCTGAAAAAGTTGGGAACATCTATAGGCTACCCTTTGTCTCTGACTTTCTCATACATTTGGCTGAATAGTCCAACTGGGTGTTCTTTAAGAATGCCCTAGGTGATTATCTTTCTCCTGATGTTTGTGGTATTGAGCTTTTTCAATTCTGAAAGAACTCACTTTCCAAGTCTATTAGCAACTTGTGGGATGCCTCCCAAGAAAAGCTCTATCATATGTATATCTGTTCAGTTTTTCCTGGAAATGCATATTTTTTGTTATAGTATTTTGCTAAAACAGCATGTTACAACTAAAATATGCTGATATGTTGCATCTTTCAAAGCACTTACCTTGCAGTTTCAGTTTCTGTAGGAATATGTTCAGCCTATTACAATAGCACAGACAACACTTTTACTAAATGCCACTGCCTTCCAGCCTTCCATATTTACTTTCTCTCACCAGACCCCTAGTTAGATACTTATTTTGTGGATTTTTGAAGGGAACACCCACTACAGGGAGCAATTGCTGTGGTAATTAGTTTACAAGCTTATGTCTAAGTCTGGAGGCATTTTTGCTTGTCACAGTCAGGGTTGCTATAGGCATCCAATAATAATGGCTAAGGATGCTACTCCACAGCCTACAATACTCCTTTGCTACCTCTCACAACAAAGAATTATGCAGCCCCAAATCTCAATTTTAAGGTCTAGAAATTTTCCACTACACTGATCTACAGTAATAAGTAGACTTAAATATATAGCTTATCCATCAACATAGAAAGTCACTTCTTTTTCGCCTAATATTCCAAGTACGTACAGATATGTAAACATCTCTTGAGCTCATCTAAGGACCTACTGTTGCAAAATGACTCTTTCATCACCTGTTCATGGCTTGCATCTCTGGAAGGTAGAAGATCAACCAACACATGACTGCTTTCCAGCCCACTGGGTAGGTAAGGAAGAATCCAGGTGGGTATCCTATCTTCAGGGAAGAGCATGAAAGTCACACTATTTGACATTTACATATATCCCTTTGGCCTGAACTTAGTAATATGATTACAGTTTGCTGTTAGGAAATCTGAGAGATTTATCTCTGGCTGGGATATCATGGGATCAGTTAAAATCAACACTAAAATTATGAATAATAAAAGGTGAGTTTATGATATCAAAACAAGGAACATATAAAAATTTCAAACACTTTGGAAGAATCTAGAATACTAGTCTAGATGGTTTACCTTAAAAGAAAGAAGGGAATTTAGAAAAGAAAATGAAAACTTCATGAAAGAAGTTAAAATAAATTAAGAAAGAAGACAGTAACATGAGATGTAACATAAAATGTTAAGTACAAGAAAATATGGCATTCTAATAACACTAGTACACAATATTAAATGGCATTAGAAGGAGTAAATAAAATAATTGAAAGTTTAGCAAAAGGATCCAGTGTCTTAGATTAGAATATGGAAGAGTGTTGAGAATACAATACAGACTTAGAAAAGAAAAAGATGTCTGTGAATATATAAGTGTATACATAGACACACGAGTCTATCATTGACATGCATATATGATATAGGTGTACATATTTATAGGTATTTCATACAGTTTTAATGATGTTATAGTTACACATTATAATTGTATACATTGAAAATCGTTAGTTTTTGTCTACTAAAACCAATTGTTTTAACACATTTATAATTACGATAGTACCACAACGTTACGGTTTTGCCTTGATGTTTTAGTTTAGAAGTATGGAGTTATTTGTTTTGCCCAAGGTTGCAATTTAGGTTACTTAATTCATGTACTTCAACAGTACATTTCATTCATTTTTATGTGTATTTTAATAAATATATCTGTTATGAAACAGCTAATTTCAAGTAGCATTAGCAAATAAAGCTTTGATTAAATATGTTTTAAAAGATAAGAGCAAGTGTTGTTATTCATGGCTTTATGTTTCCCTTGACTTTGCTTTTATGGAATTTCAAATCTTAGCTTTTAAAAATATCACAGATATCATAGCATACTTTGTGTTGCCTAAGTCAATGTGTGATAATGACAAATATGGAAAGGTAGAAATACCTGATAAAAATAGGAGTGATAAATGATAAATATGGAAGTCAGAGAGATGACAGGTAGATGGATAGCTGGATGATAGAGGGACAGAATGTTTTAATTTGCACCTTGTCATTTCAGAGCTCAGAAGATCCACCTGGGGTTGCCCTTCCTTCTGTGTGGCCTGGAAACTCTCCAGACAGTAATTAGATTTGCTGTAAACTCATTTTGTTTGTTTCCTATCTCAAGTATTGTTTCATGGATTTTATCTAGTTTTTCTGCTTTTTTTTTTTTTTTTCCTAGAAGGCACCCTATCCTGTCTCTACTAGCCTATCTTACTCTTAAGTGAAGAATCAAAATAATTTTTTTAATTTGTATACCAACATTCTTTTTCAGATCTAGCTGGGTTGTTGCTATGTTATCTCAGTTTTAAGTTTGTCTTATTTTCTTATATTGTTTTAGAGAATATTTTTTTCACTGTATCAGAAAACCTTGCTCTGTGTGTGTGTGCATGTGTGTTAAAAGACTATTTTCTTAGCAGTTTTAAGTACACAGCAAATTGAGCAGAAAGTACAGAGTTTCCATACACTCCTGTCACACTCTCCCACCCACATAAACATATTTAGATTAATTATATTTAAAGTGGCTATTTATACAATTGGATTGGTATTTACCATATTTGTCACTGTTTTTGATTCATTATATTTTTATTCCATTTTTTGTCTTTCATTCTGTGTCTGCATTTTTGTGGTTTTAAATGAGAATTTTCTAAGATTTGATATTCTCCTTTCCTGGTATATAAATATATTTTTTCTTGCTATTTTTGGTAGCTGCCTCAAATTATTACACTATTTAAAATTAATCAAGGTTGTTTCTCAAATAGCAAAACATCCATAATTCCTTCCATTATCCCTTATATTGTTCCTGTTGTTCCTATTTTTTTCATTTCCCTTATGAGAAGGAACTTGAAAATGGTTGTGGAAAATGCAATTAAAAGATAAGATTATTTTGATGTGCATTAGCAGGAAACTGGAATCAAGAGCTATTGTCCAAGATTAATATGCCAATACATATTGGCCTAGGTCTACACAAGGTCAGCATCACCAGTATCCTTGCATTTCCCATCTATATCTTCTCTCACTGGAAGGTGTCCAGAGGCAAAACCATCATGGGGTTGTCATCTACTATGATAACAATGCTTCCTGGACACCTTCCAAATACCTGCTTGAGGTTATTTTACAATTAGCTTTTTTTTTAATAAGTAGAAATGGTACACTCTAAAATAGTGGCAAAATAGTCTACAATAATACATAAACCAGTTATATAGTCTTTTATATTCATTATTAAATTTGATATTCATTATTAAGGTGCATGTGCTATACTTTTTTTAATCTTTATTGGGAACTTTATTCAATAGAGAATCCCCCAAATTATTCACACAAACTATATGTGTCTTTTGGTACATATCTATACATATAGATATTACACTAGCAATTTATAATATTTCCTAAGTTTCCTCTCCTTTCCTTCTTTTAACTAAATTTTGAAGAGAAATAGCTGGACCACTCTTTCAAAGCCCTGCCTCTAATAACATCAGCAATTGAGGCTTGGAGGCAGCATTCTCTTACTTCCTGAAACTTTTTCATGCATTCATGCTGATTGTTGCTTTTGCCTTCTGACTCAACTGCAATATTTGAGTCCCCAGTTTTGAGTTCACATAAACACTTCCTTTAACCAGAGCCACCTGATGAGGTGAATCAGAAATCTGCAGAATCATCGCTTCTAATAACCAAACCTTGGCTGTTTCCCAACTTCAAAAAGGGCACAGCCTAGCAGTAATGTGTATTATAGCTGGCAGAGGGACAAAGCCTGACATTGAAGGGCCTGGTAGCAACACATTCATACTCACTGAGGGGGTGAAGAGGGGAGGGGATGTATTTGTATCCTTCCTCACACTATTTCTGGTGGTCCAATGGAAAGAGAAAATTAATTTGGAACACAGGAAGACCATTTGTCCAATTAAGAAAGGCTGCCTGGATCTTTTTATCATAGACTTCTATTTCACCAGGAACCAAATCAAAGCTAAGCTGATGGTTGAGCCAGTTGAAACTCAGACTTCAGAGTAAGCAATCATCTTCAGGTTTACCTTCACCAAACAGACAGGCAATCTCTGATAAGTTGAGGCAGAACAGAGTATTGCCATCTCTCCAGTGCTCTTGTTGGTCTCCACGAGCACGCTCCGTAGAGAAGCATCTGCTTCCATGGTCCCATGCTTCAACATTCCTGGACAACTCTGATCTTTTCTGCATCATCAGCAAGTTCAATTGCAGATCCTTTCCAAACAAATGCTAGCCCAATAGCAAGTTTTCCCCATTACTAGTCTCTTAAAGGTAGCTCTCTGGCCAAGCTGAGATTCCTGTCTGATTATATTTAGAGATCTTGGCCACCAGGAGCTTTCATTCAGATAAGTGAATGAGTCTATCAAGCTCATCCAAAGCTCGTTTGTCCCATTATTCACCAGAGGAGACAACCCGTGCCAGAACATATTCTACTGTTTGGAATGGAAGACTCACAAAGTCACTTTTGAGAGCCCTGAGATCCCTCAGTGGACAGCTTCCATAATTTCCTAAGTTCTCATTCTCCAAAGTACAAGACTCTGGGCTCGATGCCAGGAAACATGTTTTAGGTAAATGTGCTGTTACAGTGTCTCCCACATACAGAGTCATGTCCTCAGCCCCACTGTTCTAATAGGGCTGGGTCATCTCACTGATACCCGTGTAAAACTGCAGGCTAAGGGAGCCAATGATTTGGATGCAGTAGTGGTTGGTCTGTTCAGAAGCAGAGAAACAGACTTCCAGGTACTCATCAGCATGGAAACTGAAGTCAAAACAGGAGATTTCAAATATGGACATCCCTGGACTGGCCTGGACTCCAGACCTCTGAAAACTGCCATCATTATATTTCTCCTAGCCACCTGCTTTTGGCCCTACGATAACCATGTCATCACCTCCTTTGTGGGGAGGAACTGCCAGGAGCACTGCTTGCCCCATGCTAGAACTGCTGCTATTCCAAAAACTGAACCTACACCTCTTCCTGGCTCTGTCACTTCCTCCCTTTTCACACTGATTGGCTGACTGCATGGGACTCTGGTTTCTTTAGAATAGGCAATCCTCTTTCTAAGTGTCGCTCCCCCTCTTCGTGGAGGAACGACACTAAACCCTGCCTAGGCTTCATATCCGAGTCACGGCACCATTATGTCGCTCCCCCTCTTCGTGGAGGAACGACACAGGATCCTGCGTTGTTCTTTCGTCTGCTCGGCCCTCCCCGGGTTTGCTGCTGGTTCTTCCCGGGTTGGCTGCTGGTCCTTCCCGGGTTGGCTACCAACCCTTCCACCTCCGTGGAAGGGCAGTTCCTCCTGCCACATTCCCCACTTCCGCGGGGGAGCGGCACACCGCCGGCCGGCTCTCTCGGGGGCTGCACAGGTGTTCCCTCAGGTGTTCCCTTTAGATGTTCCTGGTGTATGCCGTCTCTCTCCTCCTTTATAGTCCTCCTCCGCCAATCCCAACTCAGCTGCCCACACGCCGAGTACGCTGCTCTCCTCCAATCAGGAGCAGGATCAGCTCCTGGAGGTCATCACTCAAGTTGGCAAGAGGCAGCTGCGTAGAAGCTGTTTTCTCCTCTCCCAGCGCCATATTGTGGGAGAGCAGATGCATAGAATAAGTCTTAATTCCAGTAACTCAGTCCAGTCCGGGTTGCTCCCCACACTAAGTTCTTTATCTTAATTTTTCTCTTGTTTCAAATGCTGGTTGCTGCCACTCCCTCTATGTTCCCTAGATTTTTATGTCTTGATAGTAGTAACATCTCCTCTGATTCTTTGCCACAGCTAATTTTAGCTCCAGAGGCCTTCTAGACAGAACGAATGGTCTTGCCTCCTCTCCCTATGACTCTGGCCACAGATCACTTGGGAACTGAGAGCTGCTTAGGTATTGGGGTATTTTCTGTCAGAAACTTGTGGACTTCTGCTTTGGCCTTCACACCTGCAGAGGAAAACCACTGGTAAGCATCGCTCGTTCATTGCTTACTTCCTCTGTGTTCACATTGATCAGAGTACCTGCCTGTTTCCACAGCTGTTTAGTATTGGCTCTTGCTTGCCAGTGATGAGCTTCACAGCCTCCTGGGGAACCTGTGTCTCAATCTCAATGTCATTCTCCCCAACAAATGTCAGCCGCTCTTCTCTGCTTTCTCTATACCTGTGGTAAAGGATGTAGGCAATTGCTGCTCTGGCTGGGATTCCAAAGCCCAGGACTATTTTCGAATTCAGGACTGGTTGTACAGGAAATCCTTTCAGTGGGCATTTTCTGATGTACTGTGACTTACATTCTGACCTTGCCACAGTATCTCTCGTAGCTAATTTCCTCTTCTCTGAAAGACCTTCTCTTAGCTTCCCTGACGCTACACTCTCCAGGGTTTCCGCCTTCACTTCAGACTGCTCTTTCAGTCCCAGTTGCTAGTTCCTTCTCATCTTTCTAACCTCTGAATACTGGAGTGTCCAGGGATATGTCCTTTATCCTCTGCTAGACCTTTTAAGTAATTTACGATACATAGGAATTTTTACAGCAGTGCCGTCACAAACATGAGTAATGCAATAACATTGCAAATTATGATGCCACTAGGCAATAGGAATGTTTTAGCACCTTTATAGTCTTATGTGACCACCATAAACTATGTGATCCTACCTTTTTGGAGTTGAATCAGCAAATGGAAGATTTTCTCCCTCTCTCTCTCTCTCTCTCTCTCCCTCCCTCCCTCTCCTCTGTGTATGTGTGTGTGTCACTCTTTCAAATAAATATTTGAAAATATTTCATTCAATGTAAATTCTGTATAGATAGTTGTCATGTTATTCAAAGAGTAATGACAAGAAAAAATTCTGTACATGTTTTGTACAGACCAATCTATTTTCAAATACGTTTGACAACCTAATCATTGAATCTGCAGAACTCTTAGATGTGAGGGTTGACCATACGGCATAACATAGATGGGGTATGTTATGTTGTGGTGACATATAATGGTCGATTTTGTATTATTCCCTTCTTACTGACAGAATGAGGGTCATGTAGTTTCCAAAATATCTTGCTAGTTTTTTACTTTTGTAGAACCACTCTTTGTTATTTTCGTTACTCTTTAAAGTAACTCCAGCATCCTTCATTTCTCTCATATATATCGTTTAACATGCTTGATTACAAAAGATAAAAATAGTGCTCCAAAGAACTGCAAAACCTTTATTTCTTAGTTCCTTCTCTGAACCCTTAGCCTCCATTCCTATGCAGATTAGAGCTTTGCAACATTAAAAGAAACCTGAACGTGGGGTGAACTTCATGGACATTTGACCTGTGTAGTCACACAGGTAGCATTCTAAGAAGAGCTCTGAATTTGATTTAATGTTCTATTCTTGATTCCTTAAAATAACTAATAATTTTGATTATGAGGCCTACCGTTGACTGGACACTTCCTCCCACAATTAAGTAGCCAGTCCTTTTGAGGACTTCTTCACTGATCCTAGAGTTAGGAAACTAAGACCAAACTTCAATTTTTCCCTTGGAAGTTTGCAAGTTTTGTTAACTCTTTATTTTAAAACATTATTTTATTTATTTGAAAAGCAGGAAGCAAGAGGAAGAGACAGAGAGAAAGTGATCTTCCATCTACTCATTCACCCCCCTAAAGGCCACAGTGGTTGGGACTGACCAAGAGTAAGCCAGGAGCCAAGAACTACATCTGAGTCCCCCAGTGGGTGGCAGGAGTCCAAGTACTTGGGCCATCTTCTCAGGCACATTAGTGGGGAGCTGATTCAGAAGCAGAGAAGCCAAGATTCAAACCAGTACTCCAATATGGGATATAGCATCACAGGTGGCTGCTTAACTGCTATGCCACAGCACCAGCCCTCTCTAACTCACACCAAAGCCCTACAGACTTTCTGAAGAATTAAGGTTTTTAAAATGCTCTAAAAGATGAAACCTCCTATCCTTCACCCCAAAATTTTATTCAGTAACAAATCTGTATGGAAATATGGCTTCCGAATACCTCAATAATAAAAATCATTTTTTTTCATAATGCCTCCATGCTTGCTCAAAAAGAGGACCCATTTGGTCATTTGCTCTCTACCAAACCATGAAGAAATGAGAGATTAAAGAAAGCATCATGGCCTTCAATATCCCTGAGGTGGGATACTTTAATACCTCATGGTGATCTTTCATTCTCTACAAGATTCTTATATCTATCCAGAGGTGAGAAAAATGAGTAGTTGATTCAGAAAAGTCTGTCAAAATTGTGAATCAAATTTTGTCTAAATGATAGTTATTTCCTCTAAAAATATACGTAATCTTTTTAAAAGAAAGTAATGGTAATGAAAATTGAATGTTTTATTTATTAGTGATTGATTAGAATATTTTTAATAAAGCAAAAATTATATGTGATGTTAATTTTTTAAACCTCAGCAATTATATTTGCTGAAAAAATTTAATGTTTATTTTGGTATATTTATAAAAACTTCTAATTATTAGCCACTGTGATTTTCTTTTATTTTTAATATTTATTTATTTGAAAGAAAGAGTTACAGAGAGGCAGAGGCAGAGAGAGAGAGAGGTCTTCCATTTGCTGGCTCACTCCCCAGATGGTCATAACAGCTGGAGCTGGGCTAATCGGAAGCCAGGACCATGAGCTTCTTCTTTCAGCTCTCCCACGCTGGTGCAGGGGCCCAAGGACTGGGGCCGTCTTCCACTGCTTTCCCAGGACATAGCATAGAGCTGGATTGGCAGTGGAGCAGCTGGGTCTCCAACGGGTGCTCATGTGGGATGCTGGCACTTCAGGAGGCAGCTTTACCTGCTACACCACAGTGCTGGTCCCATGATTTTCTTTAAAATGAGTGATTGTTTGTTAACTGTGTCTTGAGCTCAGCCTAGCCACAGCAGCCATTTGAACTAGTAGATGGAAAATTCTCTCTCTCTTTCTCTCTCTCTCTCATTATCTCTATGTCTCAATCGCTCAATCTCTCTCCCTCTGACTTCCCTTCACTCTGCCTTTCAAATAAATAAATCTTTTTAACAAATCCATGCAAGTAAATACCTGGTTGCTTTTCTTTCCCTGTTTGCTTGTTTTGACTTGTATGTTTAAAGTTGTGATTTGGTTGCTTTTGCACCATTTGGATTGTGGCCATCTGGGGAGTGAATGTGAAGATGGAGGATCTTTCTCTCTGTCTCTTCTCCTCTCTGTCTGTAACTCTGTCTCTAAAACAAATAAATAAAATCTTAAAAAAGAAAACTAGAGCAGTTAGCATCTGATAATAAAATGAGAGTCAAAATTGAAGTTAGCACTGTGAATAATTTTTTTAAAAAATTTGTATACAGCATGATTTACAGATTCAATGTAAATCCCAATCAAAATACCAAGGAAATTCTTCACAGATCTAGGAAGAGCTATAGTAAAATTCATATGAAACCTGAGAGACTCTAAATAATCAAAACAATATTTAAAAAAAAAAAAGCAAAGCCAGGGGCCGGCACTATGGTGCGGTGGGTTAAAGCCCTGGCCTGAAGTGCTGGCATCCCATATGGGCACTGGTTCAAGACCTGGCTGCTCCTCTTCTAATCCAGCTCTCTTCATCAGCCTGGGAAAGCAGTAGAAGACTGCACCCACATGGGAGACCTGGAGGAAGCTCCTGGCTCCTGGCTTCAGATTGACACAGCTCCGGCCTTTGCAGCCATCTGGAGAGTGAACCAGAGGATGGAAGACTTCTCTCTTTGTGTAACTCTGTCTTCTAAATAAATAAAATAAAACTTAAAAAAAAAAGCAAAGCCAGAGGCAACACAATACCACATTTCAAGACATTCTACAAGGCCTGTTTCTGGCACAAAAATACACATGATAGAATTGTTGGCCAATGGAACAGAGTGCAAACCCCAGAGAATAATCCAACTAATCTATGACAAACAAGCTAAAATCACTCCATGGAGAAAGCAAAGTCTCTTCATAACATGTTGTTGGGAAAATTGAATCTCTGCATCCAGAACTGTGAAACAAGATCCCTATCTTACACCCTACACAAAAAATCAAGTTATAATGATAGTTCAAGGATCTAAACCTAATACCTGAAATCATCAAATTACTGGAGGAAACCATAAATGAAACTCTACAAGACATTGGCCTAGTCAAAGACTTCTTGGATGGGCCGGCGCCATGGCTCACTTGGTTAAACCTCTGCCTGCAGTGCTGGCATCCCATATGGGTGCCGGGTTCTAGTCCCTGTTGCTCTTCTTCCAGTCCAGCTCTCTGCTGTGGCCCAGGAAGGCAGTGGAGGATGGCCCAAGTGCTTGGGCCCCTATACCCACATGGGAGACCAGGAGGAAACACCTGGCTCCTGGCTTCGGATCAGCATAGCTCTGGCTGTAGCTGTCATTTGAGGGGTGAACAAACAAAAGGAAGACCTTTCTCTCTGTCTCTCTCTCTCTCACTGTCCATAAAATCTGTCAAATAACAAAATTAAAAAGACTTCTTGGATAAGACTTTAGATGCAAAAGTATTAAAAACAAAAACAGAAAAATAGGATTGCATCAAGCTAAGAAGCTTCTGAGCAAAGGAAGCACTTACAGTGAAGAGGCAATTGACAGATTGGGAGAAAATATTTGCAAACTACGCTTCTGATAAAAGGTTAATATCCAGCAAAGATTAGGAGCTCAAGAAACTCAAAAACAACAAAACAAACCATCCAGTTAAGAAATGGGCAAATGACATGAACAGACTTTTTTCAAGGGAGGAAATCAAGTTAACAATAGAATCATGAAAAAATGTACATCTCTTCCCTCTCTTATTCCCACTCTTATATTTAACAGCGATCACTTTTCAGTTAAGTTTCAACACTTGAGAATAACTGTGTATTGATTACAGTATTCAACCAAAAGTATCAAGTAGAACAAACAAAAAAAAATACTAAGAGGGATAACGTATTAAGTTGTTCATCAACAGTCAGGGCAAGGGCTGATCAAGTCACCGTTTCTCATAGTGTTCATTTCACTTTAACAGGTTTCCTTTTTGGTGCTCAGTTAGTTGTTACCCATCAGGGAGAACATATGGTATTTGTCCCTTTGGGACTGGCTTATTCCACTCAGCATCATGCTTTCCAAATTCCTAACAGGGATCACTTTTCAGTTAAAATTTAAACACCTAAGAATAATTGTGTGTTAATTACAGAGTTCAACCAATAGTACTAAAAATGCTCAGGATCACTTGTCAACAAGGAAATGCAAATAAAAACCACAGTGAGTGTTTACCTCACCCCAGTTACAATGAGGATGTGGAGGTAAAGGTACATACAAAACCCCTAAATTGGGTGTGAACTTCCACTGAGAAATATGAAGAGGCCGAATGTAGTTGGGGAAGCATCACAAGGGAGGGTGAGCATGACTGATTGAGCATCACAAGGTGCTATGAGTAGAAAAAAAAATATTTCTGGAGAGTAGTGGGTGAGTTAAAAGGCAGCTCAGAACTAATGTTGAGAACAATGCTCACACATTTTGTGTTCTGCTTTCAAGTTTCCCTCTGCTGAAAGGTACTATTGAAGTAGTTAAATCATGTGGATAAGTAACCAGAATATATAGATAGATAATGCAAGAGAGAGGAGAGTTTGAAATTGGAAGTCAGCCGGTGGAGGTTATATCTAAATCTTCTCCAAACAGACAAGAAGTGCTAATTACCCTGAGTTGATCATTACTCAGTATGTACATGAGTCAAAACAACACCTTATGCCTCATAATAAGTATACATATTTTGTGTTGATCAAACCATTTTTAGAAAGAGAAGGTTCTTTGTACCATAAAAATAATAAATTTTCTAAGGGCAATATAACTTGAATAAATAATATGATCTGACCCTACACAAACAGTTCAATACTTGTCAATCACATATACAAATTTATAATTTGTTATGTAAACTCAGTTTTTTAAAAAAAGTCTGCTTTTGTTTGAGTACAATGAAATGAACATAGGTGACTTCGTTTTTGTGTACTTTGGAGGAAACGATGAACTTCTAGAATAGATGTTAATAACTAAAGAAGGCTAGCTTATTCTCACTCTGTGAGTATTTTAAAGATAATTATTATCTTTAAGAAGAAGTAGACAACTGCAGTTAGTCCATAGGCTTCATATTAAAGGCAAACAAGATGTGATCTTTTTTATTTAATAAATGTAAATCTACAAAGTGCAATTTTTGCATTGTTGTGGCTTTTTTCCCCATAATCTCCCTCCCACCCACAGCCGTCCCATCTCCACTCCCTTTCCCATCCCAATCTTCATCAAGATTCATTTTCAATTATCTTTATATACAGAAGATCAATTTAGTATATACTAAGCAAAGATTTCAACAGACTGCACCCACACAACTGCACAAGATATAGAGTACTGTTCAACTAGTAGTTTTACCGTTAACTCTCACAGTAAAACACATTAAGGACAGAGATCCTATGTGGGGAGCAGGTGTGCAGTGACTCCCGTTGTTGATTTAACAATTGACACTTTTATTTATGATGTCAGTAATCACCCAAGGCTCTTGCCATGAGCTGTCAAGGCTATGGAAGGAAGCCCCTTGAGTTCACCAACTCTGAACTTATTTAATCAAGGCCTTATCACAGTGGAGGTTCCTTCCTCCCTTCAGAGAAAGGTGCCTCCTTCTTTGATGGCCCGTTCTTTCTGCTGGGATCTTGTTCACCTTGAAACACAGGCTAGACAAATTCACAATCACAAGAATTGGCTTATATTAAGTCATACATAACCTTTGGACCCCAATGAATGATTAAAACAAACATAAAAAGGTCACATATCAAAGCACAAGGAACCAGAGTGAGCGATAATGGCTTCCAGATAAATCTCTAAATGGATTTCCTTATTCATTGAGTCTTAATTGGAAAAGAACTTACATTTGGCCAAGATCTACAAGCTTTAAGAGATAATGAGCAGGAGGCTAAAGAAGCCATCAGCTGACCTTTGAGAGAAAGAAGGCACATGCACAGAAAGATTAGGGAATACTTAACAGGGATTTGCATTGTTCTGAGACACAGATGAGCTATTGTTTGGAGTTGAAATCAAGCCCAAAGAATAACAAAGTATCAGTTATTACAAACCTGAGATTATAGTGAGGAAATAAAGCTTCCTTCTTACTGGTTTTAGAAGTGCAGCTCAAAACTCAACTCATAGGCATAAAAGAATAAAAGTGGAAGAATAGTTTTCTTCCTTCTATCTCATTCACTTACTAACTCAATATTGTCATTTTCCAAAAACTAATGTATTTATTTATTTTCCTGCGTTTTTCTTTTGCTATTACCTCATTGGGAGTATGAATAAACCTCATATTCACTCTAATCTGTCAATTTTGTTCAAAGTTCAGTTCACATTGTATCACATTCATTAACCCCATCTGACTAATCTTAACCACCTTTTTTCATAGTTATGTACTTTTTCAGAAGGTATTCAGTTTTCATACAATCAATATACATACAGGAAAAGTACTAAGAACCACTAATAAATACTCATGAAAACATTTTGGCCTGGCAATCAAGAAAATAATTTAGAAGTGAGATGGACATATAAATTGAAAGCCATAATCCAAAAATTACTGAAAAGGAGAAATATACTAAATGAAATTGAGAACATGGAAAGCATTCAAATTGGCCTACATGAGCTAGGGAAGACCATAATGAAAAAAAGGAATTAAACTGAATTACAAATATTTCGCACACTTTCAGAAGAACAAAATTAAGGAAAGATAATGATCCAGGAAGCAGGTGTGAAAGGAAGGAGGTAAGGACTACACAGAAGACGTGGTAAGAAGGAGCCAAATTACAAAGCAATTGTACATTCTAAAAAGGAGATCACTTATTCTCAAGGAAAATATTCAAAGTACTTCACAACCAATGCAACATAGACATTTATTGTTAGAAAATGTTCAAATCATAGTACCTGAGCTTGTCCCAAGATGGAACTGGTATACCATGCATAGATTTATTTCTTTCCTGATTTTGGAAAAGTTCAAGAGAGTCCAGGCCGGCGCCGCGGCTCACTAGGCTAATCCTCCGCCTAGCGGCGCCGGCACACCGGGTTCTAGTCCCGGTCGGGGCGCCGGATTCTGTCCTGGTTGCCCCTCTTCCAGGCCAGCCCTCTGCTGTGGCCCGGGAGTGCAGTGGAGGATGGCCCAGGTGCTTGGGCCCTGCACCCCATGGGAGACCAGGAAAAGCACCTGGCTCCTGGCTCCTGCCATTGGATCAGCGCGGTGCGCTGGCCGCATCGCGCTGGCCGTGGCGGCCATTGGAGGGTGAACCAACGGCAAAGGAAGACCTTTCTCTCTGTCTCTCTCTCTCTCTCACTGTCCACTCTGCCTGTCAAAAAAAAAAAAAAAAAGAGAGTCCTGAGGGTAGGGGCAAAACTAGTTCTGCAGTAGGGGAAGGAGAGCAATAAGGGGTGAGAGTAGTGGTAATTTGTCAACTAATATTTCTAAGACCCTTTTATAAAGTGAATATTAATGATAAAAAGAACAGAGATGTTATTTAACAAGTGTGCAGCAGGTAAAGGAAGGTAATAGACATGAGGCACAAAGGGCCCAGACAGGAGAAAAGAGCAATATAGAGTTTCCCTGGATGAAAAAGGA
This sequence comes from Oryctolagus cuniculus, assembly GCF_964237555.1. Classification (NCBI taxonomy): domain Eukaryota; kingdom Metazoa; phylum Chordata; class Mammalia; order Lagomorpha; family Leporidae; genus Oryctolagus; species Oryctolagus cuniculus. Next base: position 120,533,271 of record NC_091436.1, read on the forward strand.
TAATGCTCTCTTATTCCTAAGACGGTCTCAGAACTTCAAACGACATTGAGACCCCTGGGATCTCATAATTATTGTAGACTATAGATAGCTCTTTGTGTTACACTGGGAATCCCGTCTGAATGATTAGAAGTTAGTTGGACTAATACATACAAGTGGATGAATTTCAAACGCACCACCTTGAGTAGGTACTACAATACCATGCAATTCCATTTATATGAATTTAATCTTCAGATACAGACTACAATCAACACTTGTCTGGACCAGAAATGGAGAAGGGGGCTTCCTACAAAGAGGCATGAGGGAAAAATTAAGGGCAATGCAAGTATTTTTTATTTTTATTGTGCTGGAATCACCAAACATCTCAAACCTCATTGAACTGCCCAAGTAAATTTGAACCATTTTATCATGTATACATTTTACCTCAATACAATTGATTAAAAAAAGAAGTTAGTTGGATCTAAGAAGGATAAGATGGAGGTAAAAAGTCTTGACAGAAATGGCAGAATCAGGGGCCTGCACTGTGGCACAGTAGGTTGATCCTCTGCCTGCGGTGCTGGCATCCCATATGGGCACCGGTTCTAGTCGTGCTGCCCCTCTTCCAATCCAGCTCTCTGCTATGGCCTGGGAAAGCCTTGGAAGATGGCCCAGGTCCTTGAGCCCCTGCACCCATACGGAGACCAGGAAGAAGCACCTGGCTCCTGGCCTCCGATCGGCGCAGCTCCAGCCGTTGGGGCCATCTGGGGAGTGAATCAACAGAAAGAAGACCTTTCTCTCCATCTCTCCCTCTCACTGTCTGTAACTCTACCTCTCAAATGCATAGAATCTTTTAAAAAAAGAAGAAGAAATGGCAGAATCAAAACATCATCTCTCCCTAAAATTCTACAAAATGTATTGCCCCTTGATAAAATAAGAGTATTACTCACTATAAGATTTTTCTCTTATGCCTCACTTTTTCTTTAAGGAAAAAGTCAATTATCTATAATTTTTACTTTGAATAGAATTGTTTCCTGCTCTGTAGCTTTTTCCAGAAATATCTACATTATCTAATTTGAAACTACATATTTATAAAACACCTCCTTCCCAAAGTGTTTTCCTATTTGACCACAACCTGCTGAGCTAGTTAAACTATTCATATAGGTAAATGATTCAACTAGTCAGAATCAAAGGATAAGCATGTATGTAAGTCCAATATTTTGACCCACCCACTAACCAGTGTATCTTTGTCATCCATTCTACACTAATCCATTTCCAGTAAGATGATGAATGTCTTGCTGTTGTGTATGGTATTTCAACCATATGGAATGTCCAGCCTCAAAAAGTTAATGGATGAGTTACTTTAGAGGCCTCTGGGCCTGTCAGAGTTCTGAAATCTCATCATAGAAGAAATATTCTTTTCTATTAGGAATGGTACAATCATGAAGGGCTTTATAAATAGATGGTTATTATGGTCTAGGAAAGTATTTATATGTATAATAGAAGTTCTTTTCTATTACCAATAATCTTCATATTTCTCCCGATAAAATGTCATGATGAAAATAATAGGAATATGGAGAAGAAACAGAAATATAGTTGAGCAATAGGGGATAGCATTTGAATTGTGGCTTAAGTAATAGAAAGTGATGGAGATAAAGAAATGGAACAAGCTAAAAAGAAAATAATTTAATGAAATGTATCATTCATTTAAAGAAACAATTTGTTTTTTCACATTTATTCTCTTTAAACAAACACATCAACTTGAGACATCAAGGCTGTCTATCTATATCTATAGATATATAAATATATAATATAGATATATAAATATATAGATATATCTAATATATATGTGTTTATATATATTTATATTATATAGATATATAAATATATTTAATATATCTATATTATATAAATATTTAATATATCTATATTATATAAGTATATAATATGGATATATAAATATATCTAATATTTACATACAATATTAGATATATTTATATATCCATATTATATAAATATATAATATTATATATTTATAATATATAAATATTATATATATAAATTTATAATATATAAATATTATATATATAAATATTATAGAGATATATAATATTCTTTATTATAATATATTTTATACATATTATATAATGTATAATATATATTATATAATATAATTAGATATTATATATATTAATATATAATATGGCTATATAATATAGATATATTTATATATCTATGGATATAAATAGATATAGATATAGATATAGATATAGATATAGATATAGATATAGATATCATTGCTTCTTAGCCTTTTGGCTAAGATCAAGTTTACACTTAGTGAAATTAGCAGTCCCAAAGAGACAAATATCATATGTTCTCTTTGATCTGTGGCAACTAAGATAGTTCCTAAAAGGTAATCTATTGGAGTGTAATTGACACTTTGATGATTTTGAACAGCCTTTGTCTTGACTGTTGAAGAATGACGTTTTGTTGTTGTTTTGTTTTGCTTTCTTTGTTTTCATACTATTAGTTGAACTCTACCTTATGAGTATAAAGTTAACTGAAAATAGTTATTATTTTGTAAGAAATGAGAATGGGGATAGGAGAGGGAAGAGGAAGAAGAGTGGGAGTGCAAGTGGGAAGGAGGGTGAGATGTGAAGAATCACTTTGTTCCTAAATTTGTATATATGAAATGTATATAGTTTGTATTCCTTATATAAAATAAAATTAAATACATTAATAAAAAAGAAAAAAACAAAAAGAAAAAACATGTGTATCCCCATTCACATACACCACCCCTAAAATTTAAGGCAAATAATACAATTGGTTAGTATTTTCAATATAATATTTAATATTTGAATTTTTGAGAACTATACATATGTAATCAGGCTTCTGAAATGATGTACAGCCAAGCTTTTAATGAAATATTCTAATTTGCTTGCATAACTCTCATGCATATATAAAATACTATGATTGCTCCAACAATTTTAGTTTATGGAAATCAATTAGTATTTTATACAAATACAGAATTTGAGAGTGTAGTTTAACTTGTTTCATGATAAAAAAATCTTAAAATGTCTACTAAAGAAGCAAAGATGAGTAAGAACAGAAAGCAACCATTTTGAGTCTCATCATTAACACAAACAGTTCTTATCCCTTGTGAGATAAAATGTATTTTCATGGTCAGGTTAATGAGCACTCCTTGGTGGATAACATTTGATTTTATACGTAGCATGATAAAAGATTGCACTAATACGAGCAGCTGTACACATTGGCTGTCCATTTACAGTCAACTTCACTTGAAAATATTGCCAAGATTCATAGGAAAACATTACCAAAAATATTATTTGCAAGTGATTCATTATCAATTGCTGGCTTTATTTTTTCATACTTTTCTCACATGCAACCACTGTTCTGTTTATGCTGTATTTATTTGTGAAGGTACATATGTTGTTATTGATTATGCTACTGATCTTTTATTGCTCAAGGAATTCTCAAATTATAATTTTTTTCATCCAGCAACAGAAGATTCATCCTCCTTTCTCATAGTTTTTCCAGCAACACTGAATAATCTCTGAGATGTACAGATTTATGCGTGTGTATGTCTAAGCAAAGACACAAATACCCTTCTCCCAGATATTTGAAAATAATACAGTAGATGGTATTAATCTCTATATGTCTATGTGTTTCACAACTAATGCCAGTGACCCTATGTCCATATCCAGATTATGGACACATTTCCTATGGAAAGGGGAGAGTTAATGAACAAATGATTAAATTAATTATCATTTGTCAGAAATCTGAACTTTGGTATTTATTGCACCTCAGATGCTGCAGTTCTTAAGATTTTATTTCCAGAACTGGTTTAGTGCTAATATTTTTAAGGTTTGAAGTAGAATAGTGGGTGTAAATAAAATTCTAATTTTGAAAATTTCTGAATTGATGGTGTGATGGATAATAACAAAAGAAGTAACATTGAAGCAATTTTAACCCATAAAATAATTTACTGAAAAAGGAAATTGAAATAGATTGATTTGTTACAATAAATAAACGATTATTTAATAGTGAGAATAGCCAAAAAGAGAGGATTTTTTCTATTAGCCTAAGACACTTCGTGAAAATGAATTGTGTATGGAATCACATTTTTTTATCTCAATAAATCTATTATACAACACATATCTAATATGAGCATTTATTCAATAGACATTGTTTCTCTTCCAAGTATATTTGTAAAGAAGCTGGAAACAAAGAGTAACTTTAACATTAGTAATAGACCCCTCCCTGGAGAAATTAAGATAGAAAATATAAGTTGTCTTCAAATAGTACTTTATAGTTCGTTTGTGTGGGTTTGAACTGTTGAAATCTTTTCTTAGTATATAGTTGATCTTCTGCATATAAAGATAATTTAAAAAGATTCTTAATGAATAATGGGGTGGAAGAGGGAGTAGGAGGTGGGAAGGGAGTATGTGGGGAGAGTAGGTAAAGGGGGAAGAATCACTATATTCCTAAAGCTGTACGTATGAAATTTATATTTATTAAATAAAAGCTTTCTAAAAAAATGGTAATAGCAATCTTGAAATCTAAAGTACCATATAGAGAACATTTTCAATAATTATTTTAAAGCAGTATCTAGGTCTGTAACTTATGATTAACTATAATTAAATAATATATCTGTTGAGAAGGTACTGGTCTGTTATTGTATATTTTGGCCAAACAAATCAAGAAAATTAAGTATAAACATGCAAATGAACAAATATTTCCAAATAAAGCACCACAAGGTACAAGGTGTATGCTAGCTTGGCAGTCAGAAATGTCTCCCAGTGCTACAGTTGTGCTACTTGTAATTTATTAATAAATTCCCCTTTGTTTATAAGAACTGAACATTTAATATTATTGCATTTTAGAGAGAAAGTGAATATGAAATAATTGACCTACCCCAGCTTCTTTTTTTAAGAAATATAAAGAAACCTGGAATAATTAAATACTTTGATAAATTATCAGATTTAAATGATCATAATTATGTATGTAGATCAATGTTATGTTGAATTGTTACAATCAGAAAATAAAAAAACAATTCCAGGAAAACTTAAAACAGGAGACCGACAAATTACAGATCACTTGCCATTATGTTCTGAAAGCCAATATGTACTTGTATTTAAACAGATAAAAGAACAAATTATTCTGTAAAACAAAGCACATCAAATTGTTAATAATGTATTAGAGTTACATAAGAAAACATAGTGTTCTCCAGAAATTATGAAAAGCATAAGCTTAACCTTAGTCTTAAAGAATTAACTCTGAAATTTGTGATGAGAATGATTTGGTCAAGAATTTTCAAATATGAATAAATTGTAAGATTTTATGAGCTCTAAAGAATAAACATAAAATAGTAATATTTGGCATATTAATTTAGTTGTGGAACTCTTGTAGGAAATCAACAAATAGTGTCAGAATTACAGTTGGACAACCAGCAATGAAATATGAGATTATAAGTATGACAAATGCTGTTTCAGACCTTGTTGACCAAGATTTACTTGCACAACAAGAATTTGCCAAAACAGGAAACAGGTGTAATATATATATACAGTTCAAACCTTTTCTTTCTTCACCTTCCTTCCTTCTTCCAACAAGTAAAACAAACACTTCACTGTTCTGAGAACCAACGGTAAGTTATAATTCTCTTATTTTAAAATGAACATTTTATTATGCTAATATATAACTTTACAGTGGTACAATGATATATTTAGTAAATTTATGTGGATTTTCAAACCTCTATTGATAACTTTTATGGAGAGTAATTATCTTAATATCTTTTTAAGCTAAAAGGGCAACATATAAATAGCCACATTACATATAGCTATTACAGAAGTACTTAATCTCATTTACTTACTTAAAATTTTTGACTCTATTCTAAAATAAGTAATATAGTGAATTCTTGTGTTTATGCCTTTTGGAAATAATTAAAATAGAACTATCTTTAACAGAAAAATGAAAAAAAAATTGGTTTTACTTGTATGCTTTTTTTCTATCATCAATTTTTTTTAAAGATTTATTTATTTATTTGAAAGTCAGAGTTACATAGAGAGAGAGTGTGGTCTTCCATCCACGGTTCACTCCCCAGATGGCCGCAAAGGCCGGAGCTGTGACAATACAAAAGCAGGAGCCAGGAGCTTCTTCGGAGTCTCCCACATGGGTGCAGGGGCCCAATGACTTGGGCCATCCTCTACTGCTTTCCCAGGCCATAGCAGAGAGCTGGATGGGAAGTGGAGCAGCCGGGACTTGAACCGGCACCAATATAGGATGCTGGCACTGCAGGCAGCTGCTTTACCCACTAAGCCACAGCGCCAGCCCCTCTATCAGTAGCACATATGGCTATGTGTTAACACAGACATTATTTAAAAAGATTAGGAGTCATTACTAACAGTTTTTAATTGGCCAAAATAAAATTCCAGCACTCACTTTGACATGAAACATATTTTATTAAGAGCTCAGCATAAAATATAATTTAACTTATGGAATGCACTCAACTAAAAACATAAAATCTTTTAGATAAGCTCAGGTAGTTATATTTATGTAGATAATTTAAATATTAGATATTGTGCATATTTTATATAAAGAAGCAATTTCCACATAGAACTGTATATTTGTTGGAAAAAGAAGTGAGTATGGAGAATCAGATATTAGGAGACCAGAGAAATACCTAATGATGACATGAAAGTAACTTTCACTAGAGGGAAGATTTTACTTATAAAGAGTATTTTATTAATGCTTTTCTCCTCTGTGGCTAAATGCCAACTACTAGAGATGCTCAATTCTACTGCCAGAGAAAATCCAGTGTTACCTCTTCTAGTGGTTAAACTAAACCCTAGAATTCCTGCCTGCCTGCCTGCCTGCCTGTATGACTAACTCTCTGATGGTGGATCAAAAAAAAAAAAAAAAAAATTAAGTTGATAACAAGTTTACAGCCTGGGAGCTACTCTATAATAGCATGTTGTGATGAGAATTGCAGTCCCAGAATAAAATCAGATTTGCAACAGGCAGGGGTAAATTGGGAAGAAGAGTGTCAGAATTCTCACATAATGTAAATCATACACAGATAAGAAGTCCAGTGACATTGTATAGCACTTTTCAGATAAAGGAGAGGGAATTCATTCTAGGTGGAAAAAAGGTGCTTTTCAGGAATTGGAAAATAGCTAGTCTTATTCAGATATCTATATAGGCTTCCTACGTGATGAGGTCTAGCACTTTCGCAAACTAGTATGTTGGCATAGGCATCATTCTGTCTTATAGGTTCATGGTGAGATGAAAGAAAGTTACTAATATGAAGATTAAATATTACATTTTAAGTTAGAAAAGCTGCATCAAATATTTTTCTAATCTGTGACTAGTTCGTGCATGTCTCTATACCTATATCTTACACATCACACACATGTTAATACTTTTAATTACATCTTTGCAGGTCTAATTTAAAACATTTCTATTGCCCCTTAAAACAACAGTGACATCAAAGAGTCTGGATTTTTCTCTCTGTTCTACTTCTTGCAGGTTTACACTATTTTATTATTAAATTTTTGATCTAGTACTGTCCATCTGCAAATGTAAATATTGAATCACATCATCTAATACTTAGGTTTTTATGAGTTTGAAATGAAACTCATAAAACATGACACAGTGTCTAGTACAAAACACATGGTCAACACATTTATGGCATTATTATGTGTAACTCACCTAGGGCAAAGGGGTACAGCATTGAAAGGTTGTGTGTAACTTATTTCACTTACTTATAAATTTACTCCATCTACATCCAGCTTTTTAGGCAATGCTTAAAAAGAATCGACTTTTATTTTCCCCATTTATTTCGCCAGTTTCCCAACACCACATATTAAATAATCTTTTCTTTCTCTAATACTTTTTTAAAAGATTTATTTATTTATTTGCGAGGCAGAGTTACAGGGTGGGGGCGGGGAGAAAGAGAGAGGGGTCTTTCATTTGCTAATTCACTCTGCAAATGGCTGCAATGGCCAGAGCTGGGCCTGTTTAAAGCAGGGAGCCAAGAGCTTCTGCCAGGTTTCCCACTTGAGTGCAGGGGCCAAAGCACTTGGGCCATCTTCCACTACTTTCTCAAGCCATCAGCAGCAAGCTGGATCAGAAATGGAGCAGCCAAGACTTGAACCAGTGCGCCCATATGGGATGGCCAGAGCTGTGGAGTACCAGCCCCTCTCTAATACCTTTCAATTGAATCTTGTTTGGTCTATCACTTAAACTTTCTGTTTACCTCAATCAGTCCATTTGCCTGATCCTACAATATTATCAAATTATCAAAGCTTTGAACTCCTTTTTAATAGCTAAAATAGAAAGTTATCCCTATTAATTCTTGTCTTAAAAATTGGACCCATCAGAATATTTATTGAGATTGTAAATAATAGACTAATTAAAAATTCACCTTGATAACATTATTTTAATAAATACTACTTAAAAGCATTGAAAAAACTCAACTTATTCAAATATCCTATTTGTTCTTCACTGGAATTTTAAAGCTTGCTCCCAGCTGTTGTGGTCATTAGCAGAGTGAACTGGCAGATGGAAGCCCTCTCTCTGTATTTGTTCCCACCTTTCTCTATCTCTCTGCCTTTGAAATAAATAAAACTAAATGTATAAACATTTTCTAAAATAGCATAATCATAAAACTGCAGAGAATAATATCACATAAAAAATGAACTCATTCTCCTTTGTTTACTCTCTCTTTTGTTTTTTGCCTGCCTCACATTTTTTAGCTTTGTGGCAGAAAGGTAAGTGGTAAGCTATGCCTGTCCTCCAGTAGATTCATAATGGATGCATTCCCAGCTCTGACAGCACCCCAACTTCATCAATACCATTATGCAATAAAAGTTGGTCCAAGATAACTATTTGATGCTATTGTTCTGCTACATCAATTTGGAAAAAGACTGTATTGAGAGATGGAAACTGGATGGTAGCTGGAAGTAAAGCCTCTCTCTCAGTGCCTTCCTGAACATATCTGCAAAAATATATATCGGCAGCTCCAGAAGATTTCAAATTAGTACATGTTGCAAATCTTGAATCTCACTCAAACATAACCTAAGCTTCCAGTATCAAATATGAGAATGTGAACTAGTTGTCAATCTACTTAAGAAGCTATTGGAGACTGGGTAACCTGAGGACAGAATTTATTTTTTTTTTCACAGTATTCTGAGCTAGAAATCAGAAATCATGATACCAGCAATTTGTAGTACCTGTACTACAATTTGTAGTTCCTGGTTTACAAATAGTCTCATCCTACTTGTTGTTGTGTCCTCACTTCCTCACTTCACTTCTTTGTGCATATGTGGAGAGACATGAGGTGATAGAGATGACAGATACAGACATACACATAGAAATAGACATAGACAGATATGCAGATGGAGATTAAAACAGAGAGGAGAAGAGAGAGGGGAATATGTTCTGATGTCTCCTCTAAGAAGAACATTAATCCTATTGATTCAGAGCCCCATTCTTATGACTTCATTGAATTTTACTGCTTCTTTTGAGGCTCCATCTCCAAGTTTCACCACATTGAAGCTTAGGGAATCAACACGTGAATTGGGGGGAGGGAGACAGGAGTGGAGGGCAGAAATATTTAATTTATAAGAGAAGATTAATAATCTACCATGTGCTCTTTGATGTTCTGTCTTCACTATTTTTAAGTTTTTATTTATTTTCATTCTATTTGAAGGTGACATACACAGACACAGAAAGAGATCTTTCTTGTGCTGATTCTCTTCCCATATATCCACAAAACCAAAATCTGGGGTAGGCTAAATCCAGGAGACTGCAACTCAATCTAGGTCTATCATGTGGGTGGCAGCGACCTAAGTACATGAGCAAGAAGCTGGGTTAGAAGCAGAGCAGATGGAAACTGCTATAACCACTATATGGGTGTAGTTATCACAAGCAGCAACATAACTACTGAACCACAAGGTCCCTGACCTTGTAGTTTTTTAACTTAATTTTTTAAAATTTATTTTATTTCTTTGAAAGACAGAGTTACAGAGAGAAGTAGAGAGAAAGAGAGAGAGAGAGAGAAGTCTTCCATCGCTGGTTCACTCCTCAGATGGCCGCAATGGCCGGAGCTGCACCGATCCTGAGCCAGGAGCCAGGGGCTTCTTCTGGGTCTCCCACATGGGTTCAGGGGCCCAAAGACTTGTGTCATTTTCTACTTCTTTCCCAGGCCATAGCTGAGAGCTGGATCAGAAGAGGAGCAGCCAGGACTAGAACAGGCGTCCATATGGGATGCCGGTGCTTCAGGCCAGGGCTTTAACCCACTACACCACAGTGCCAGCCCCCCCTTAACTTAAATTTTAGCAAATATTTTTCTTGTTACTAAAGCACCATGAAATCATAGGAATTTTTACCTATAACACACCTCAATGGGATACAGTCTAGTCTATTTAAACATTTCCTCTCCCTATTATTGAACATATATTGATTTATAATATTTTATCCTCATAAATAATATGATGAAAAATTCATGCCTAAATCATTCCTAATGTTTTTATTATTTTCTCTATATCCTAAGAAATTGAATTAGTGAGGCAAAGAATGTGAACAGATCAATGTTAATAGAGGTAAGGTTAGTAACTCCTTAAAAGTGAGATGTCAAACTACTGCATTCTGTTTCAAGCTCCAGAGGAAGACTGGCTTTTTGGAATGGGAGACATGATTCTAACGATAAAGATTTGAAAGGGAATAACTGAGAACTTGGGCTGCATGGCAAAGTCAAGGAGAGTGGTGTGGAGGATTGAAAGAAAAGCACATCCATCTTAGATAATTTGCCATGGGTTCTAAGAATGGCTGTGAATGAGCCAGGGTACTGACAAGATGCAAATGGCACATGTTAATTTCTCACTTGAAGAGATGGCAGTAAGTGTATATTCATAAGGGTGTAGGCTGTGCTTAAGATAACCAACCAGGGCTTATGCAAATGTACCCCAATAATAGTAACAGTTGGGAGTTACTACTACTTCTGAGTAGATATGTGAAACCCATTCCCAGGAATTAAAGATAATAGCTATATAGCTAAGTTTGTGGGACCCAGGGGGCGGGGTGGGGAGGAAACACAGCAGAAGGTTCTTAGCTTTTATGGATGTCTTTCAGGGCTCCAGTCCAGTGTTTTTTGTTGTTGTTGTTGTTGTTGTTGTCCCTGTTGGAAGCATGCTTCCACAACTGAGTCCACTAGCACTCTTCAGGCGTCACATGACAGTTCCTTTGTTACATCTGGGATAACAGAGATTATGGCCCCTGCCCATGTTACTTGGAAGTTCATGTGCTAAGGATGTACTAATGCAAGTCTTCAGCGCCTGTGTTTTGTTTTCCCAGAAATGGCATTACTCCTGGGATTGCTGTTCGTGGCTGCTGTGCTGCATCCATCCTTCCCTGCAGATGGGAATCAGGTATGCAGGAGGCGAAAACTATTTATTAAAGCTTGCTGTGAGCAACAGAAAGCTACCAGATCAGTCTTTAACAAAAAGGTGTAGAGGATCTGGCACACCACAGAATCTTCACTGCCTGCTCAGGAAAGTTGACACAAGTTTAAAGCAGTGGTGAGCAATATTGTAGCCCTAAGTACAGGAGGGTAGTAAACTGAAAGTGTGATTTATCTGAATCAAGATGAATATACCTTTTAAATTTACATAAATTTTCAAAGACATTGCAAAAATGGAGAATTAAAAGAGCTAATAATAAATTTACTATTACTGACATGATGAAATTATAATATTTTGAGTATCTTAGTTAAATAAAATAAACTCTTAAGATTAATTTCAATTATCTACTTTTTAAAGTGTTCAGAAAAAAACAAACTTGTATGTGCTGTTTTAGCTATAGTTTTATTGGACATTACACATCTACAGTTTAGATGGTGAAATTCTTCATGTCCCAAGAAATTTTTCAAATTTATTCTCACAGAAACTAGAGTATATTTATATAATCTTACATTGGTATAATTTCTTGATGTACAGTGGCTTGTGAGAATATATCTGACTTTTAAATTAAAAATTTTCCTTGAATTTGTTGTTTATTTTATATTCTCACAGTACATTCATGTGCTCATTGGCCAAAGGCTCTTATTTTTTTTTTATTATTATTATTATTTGACAAGTAGAGTTATAGACAGTGTGAGAGAGAGACAGAGAGAAAGGTCCTCCTTCCGTTGGTTCATCCCCCCAAATGGCCACTGTGGCCAGCACTATGCCATCCAAAGCCAGGAGCCAGGTGCTTCCTCCTGGTCTTCCTTGCGGGTGCAGGGGCCCAAGCACCTGGGCCATCCTCCACTGCCCTCCCAGGGAGCTGGACTGGAAGAGGGGCAACCAGGACTAGAACCTGGTGCCCATATGGGATGCTGGTGCCGCAGGTGGAGGATTAACCAAGTGAGCCACGGTGCCGGCCCCCAAAGGCTCTTATTTTTAACATGCCTCCTTGCTTTAGTAATTTGAGATGCAGAATATGTCACCCTCTTCAATGTTGGGGTATAACACCAACACAGAGTGCTTTATCTCCTAGCCAGGAAGCCAGTGAATATGAAAAGCTTCAAATTTTGACATCTATTTTCAGACCGTTCTTTGGCTATAGGCCTGGAAGACTAATGCAGACTGGAGAATACTGACTCTTAATTAAAATCTCATTTGCCATTTATAAATATAGTCTTTGTGTTACAATAATTGAGGCAACAGTCTGAAGATTCTTTATTCACCACCTCAGTCTTCATTTAAGTAGTTTGTTGTTCTTACAATTTATTTCCTACAAAGATAACATTTTGTGACCCTTTACAAAACCTATCTCTCTTGAGTTTATTTACAAAATTATTACATGAGATGTCAGAGAGATTCAGAATCATTTTTTGTAAGTCTTGAGTATGAGGAAAAAAAATGTATGGAAACTCATTTGGAGTGGAGAGTTGGAGTATTTATCACAACATCTCATATAAAACTTTATCAGAGAGCCTCCTGATCTTATTTTCATAAACAAACTTCTAATTTCTCATGCCAATAATTCACACAACTCCAATCCATTCTCCAGACACCCACACACACACTCAAATACCAAAATCTAATTTAAAATATTATCAGTTACAGTTTTGTTAATAAAAAATACAAATAGGGGCCAGCGTTGTAGCCTATCAGGTAAAGCTACCGCCTGTAGTGCCGGCATCCAAGTGGGCATTGGTTTCAGTCCCGGCTGCTCCACTTCTGATCCAGCTCTCTGCTATGCACTAGGAAAGCAATAGAAGATGGCCCAAGTCCTCAGGTCCCCGAACCCACGTGGGAGACCTGGAAGAAGCTCCTGACTCCTGGCTTCGGATAGGTTCAGCTCTGGCCTTTGCTGCCATCTGGGGAGTGAAATAGTGGATAGAAGACCTCTATCTCTCTCTCTGCCTCTGCCTCTGCCTCTGCCTAGCTCTGCCTTTCAAATACATAAAAAAAACTTTTTAAAAAAGACAAAATAAACAGTTGTTCACAAATTGAATGACCATTCCCTGTTAATACTTTGCAAGTTTTTGAATATGATAGAAGAATACATACAAGTCTTCTACTGCAGTAGTGAATATCACAAATGTTCTTGGACTGAGCCTAAACATTATTTCTTTAAATTCCAGACACCACACCAGAGGGATGTTCTCTCTAAAGCCTAGAGTAAATCGGGTATCCACATCCTTAGTACTAACTTACTGTAGCCTACTTGAGTGTGAATATCTTAATGATTCCTGTCATGTAACTTTATCATTATGACATCATTATAACTTTTATTATTATAAGATATCATCATAAACCACAGAATTTATAATAATATTATAATAGCATATATCTAGAAGAATCAAATTAAGACCTCTTTTCAAACCAGAAATTGGCATTTGTATATTCAGAAGAGATTTCAATTTGTCATGCCTGAATTAAATCCCCATCTTCAAAGCTTCTCAGTCTACCTTTTTTCTATTTAAAAGTTGTAGCTTTGGCTCAGACTCACTGGTGATGCTAAGCAGCTAATATTGTCATGCACTAAACATATTTTCATAAATATTTATTTGAAAGTCAGAGCTACAGAGAGGGAGGGAGAGATAGAGATCTTCCTTCTGCTGGGTCACTCTCCAGACGACTGCACCGGCCAGGGCTGGCCAAGCCAAAGCCAGGAGCCAGTAGGTTTTTCCAGGTTTCCCACATGGGTAGCAGGGGCCCAAGCACTTGAATCATCTTCCACTGCCCTTTCTAGTCTATTGAGGGGGCAGGATTGAAAGTGGAACAGCCGGAACACAATCTGGTACCCATCTGGGATGCTGGCATTGCGGGTGGCAGCTTTACTCACTACACCACAACATCAACCCACTGAACATATTTTGAAAATGACCTTTGTTTTCTTGAACTAACTCATTCACTACTATATATGCTTTCGAATATAATAAAAATTAGTCTCACTTTATTTCTCTTTAGAATCAAGCTTCTGCTGCTTTGTCAACCAGCCTAATAGAAGTCCAACAGGAGATTGTAAATAAACACAATGATCTAAGGAAGTCAGTCAATCCACCAGCCAGCAACATGCTAAAGATGGTAAGAGGCAATAATATAAGGAAAATGGCTTGCACCAGCTATGGTAAGAACAGGCAGCTGGCGGTCAATATCTCATAACTCTGTGGTTTATGAAGCTCTGTCTCTATTTTGTTATTTCATTTAGCTAGAATGGTCTTAATTCTGCTTTATAATGGTTAAGTAACTTGTGAAATTTGTAGGCTTATTTAAATTGTGGAGAAAGAATTAAAACCGAATCTCTGGACATCCGGTAGAATTCATCCTGTTTTTGTGCTCATGATCCTAATCTGGATTTAAGAAGATACTTTCTCTTTAGGATCAATACCATTTAGGGTAAATAGTTGCCAACACTTCTGGGAATAGTGCCAAAGAGCATAGTCTCCCAAACACTTCACTCTGTTCTCTTCTTACCCTTTCAATTAACTTAATGTTTAATCGTTAAAAAAAGAAAAAGGCACATCAGTGAAATTTTTCTTTGAATATGACAAAAATCACAAGTGCCTGTACCTAACTTTAAAATGATGTGAATCAACTTATCTGATAATGATATTTATTATCTTTAGAGGTTTGAATCATTAATTGAATGTCTTTTTTTCTCTCTCTGTTTTAGAGATGGAACAGTGGAGCAGCAGCTAATGCCCAAAAGTGGGCAAACCAGTGCAAATATGAACACAGTGACAGAGAGGATCGAAAAATCAGTATGTAGATTAATAAACATTTTCTGAATAGATACATGAATAAAGTAATTACAGATGACATTATGGTTTGCATTAAGAAAATTTTGTAAATGTTACTTCTAATGCCTGTCTCAAGATAATTCTCTCAGCATAAAGGGTTAATCTGAGAACCACCACTTTGTATCTCTTGTTTTACATTTTTATAAAAACTGTCTCATACAGCACCACAGTTGTTCCTCTCAACCAGCTTATGAGTAAAGCAGGTGATTAATCACCTCTTTCTCTACTTCAAATATTAGAAAACCAACTGTGCAGAGGAAAATGAACAGTATTTAGTGTCTCATACAGGAAATTAAAAACTAGAATTTTTGACTTTTCACCCAGTACCTTTCATGGTATTAATTAGCTTACTATCACTTCGAAAGCTTTTTTTTTGTATTTATAAAAACTGTCGAATTTTATCAAATTGTCCCTGAATTCTACTGAAAAAATAACATTAGCATTTACATTGCTATTTTTTTAATGTTTTATAATCATAAGTCAAGTGCTTTGTGTGTTTTGGGTGCCTAGCATGCATACTATATTAGATTGAAAAAGAACCCATAAGACATGACCTATACATCAAAGAACATAAAGATGTAAGATAAAATACCATATGGATGAAATATTAGAGAGAATATTCATTCAATTACTAAAATGACATAAATAAATATAGCCCAACTGGAAACTAGCAAATAACGTACCTGTTTTAAAGATAGTCCTGCAGTTGTTATTTATATTTTGATATTATAGTTCTAATAAAATTATAGAGAATAACTGCATTAAATGAAAGATTGAAAAAAGTGGTCTTCAAAATTCTAGCCTACTGTTAAAAACTTAGCTCTTTTCTCTCCCTCTTAAAGAAGTTATCCAAAAGTAGTTTGTACTCTTTAAGCAACAAGCAAACATTACACTTAGAGCCTCATAAACATAAATATTAATTTCAGAGTTTGAAGAAAGTAAACAAGTTCATGGGCTACAAGACACTTTAATTCTCTGGGGAGAGTATGGCTTGTGATGTTCTGATTTGCTGATTACAGTTCACAAACTTAAAAAAAAAAATGTCCCTACTAATGTCATTTGATTCCTGCTAGGATCTCTTAAAAACTTATTATTAGATGTTTTTCAAAGCTCACCCAAACATTATTCAGATTTTTATATATGAAAATCTCTGCTGGGTAACAGTGAAAGCAACAGAGATTACAAGAGTTGGTCTCTGCCTTCAATAAGCTTAAAATAAAAAGCTGAGTGCACATGAGGCACACAAAGGTAGACTTTTATGTGTAGATAAATGACTCTAGGCAGAGCAGATATTTAAAAAAATGACTATTCCACCTGCTCAATGTTTGCATGTTGAGGCCAGACTCAAGGCTTTGGGCACATCTAGCCTCTGCTCAGTTTATAGCTAATAAGGATCCATGGCACCTTCCTTATGTATTAGTCAACAGTGAGCAACTATGGGTACTCTGAAGACCAGGAAATCAATGGCATGTGCATGTGTGCTTGTCTCTGTGAGTCTGTGTGTGTGTGTATTTGCCATTGCATGATTTAATATGTTGGATCTGCTCCTTTTTAGATATAAGCTGTGGTGAGAACCTTTTTATGTCAAGTGGCCCCACAAGTTGGTCACAAGCAGTCCAAACCTGGTATGATGAGCAACTTAATTTTGTCTATGGAGTAGGGCCAAAGACATCCAATGCAGTAGTTGGACATTATACTCAGGTAAGAGGAAAAATTGAATATTCGCTAACACAATTGTCCTGTAAGGAAAGTTTCTCTAAATTTTTACTCACTCCCATATTAATTTTGGGGACTATTTTAAGTGGATATAGTAGCCTGGGCATATTGTAAATATTTTAGTTGTGAACTGCCGTTTTTCAATAGCTTTCAGGCTCTTGGTAGAAAAATAGCCTCTGCATTTTTTTAACAGGCCGAATAGATAAAATACTTAATGTTTACAGAAATATAATACTTTCACAAATTTACAGTTTGGTTCAGTAATTTAACAAAAATATATTATATATAAGACATACAGAAACAAAGTACATCAGAAACATTCTTTTGAGTTTTGGGTTTCTTACTACTTATTTTTGATACTTCCTTCTCTAATGTACTCTCATGTTTTCACTTATCGGTGTGTAGGTTGTTTGGTACTCATCTTACAATGTTGGGTGTGGATATGCCTACTGTCCTAATGAATATTTAAAACACTTCATGGTCTGCCAGTATTGTCCTCCGTAAGTATGTGCTTTAGAATTTACTGCTAATAATTCCAAATGCAGTTTAATATTCTTAAATTATCATATAATAAAAAGATCAAAAATAAAATATTAAGAAAAAAGAGATAAGTCTTTAGAAAAGTCTTCTGAAGTTGATATACCTTCTACCAACTTCTTGGTTCCAAGTACAATATTCTGAAGTTCTCTGTCTATATGCCTAAAATGTATAATATGTTCCTTCTCAATGGCCACTCCCTATACTCAGAGGTACTTCAAAAGTACCTGTAGTACATGTAGTATCTATTTTTCCAGATGTATATTATAAATTTGTGGTCAGTTAACACACTAGAAGGTGAAAATTTGACATTAGGCCAGGGTAAAGGTGAAGTAGCAAATAGGAAATGACACATTTTAGTGATTCCAGCAATTTCTGTTCAAATGTTCCTATAGTTGTTTACCTAAAAGTGACATATTTTTATCATTGAGAAATGATTAAATAAGAGGTATCCAGGACTTTTCAAGAGATCCCTAATATATTCAAATAATCAATACTAGATAATAGTTTCAAGGCTTTGCCTCTCAGAATTTATTTTTTAGAAAGTTTCAATTATTTATATGAAAGGCAGAGTAACAGAAAGAGACATAGAGAAAGAGACAGAAAGAGAGGTCTTCCATCAGCAGGTTCACACCTTCAAATAGCCTCAACAGCCAGGAGCCAGGCACTGCACTCTGATCTCCCACAAGCACAAGCACTTGGGCCATGTACTGTGGCCTTCCCAGATGCAGGAAGATGGGTTGGAAGGAGTGCAGTCAGGACTTAGTTAGTGCTCTGATTTGGGAAGCCAGCTTCACAGGTGGCAGCTTAACCCACTGTGCCACAATACCAGCCCTGCTTTTCAGAATTTACCACCAAAAACATGGAGGGAAGCATCCATTGAGATTTTTATTTCTAGCCAGAAGCCTACTCTTTCTTTGAATATTATGTTTGAACTGTACATACACACACACACACACACACAAAATCCTGTAGTTATACTGAAGACAAATTTGCAATTTATCTGTTAATTTTATTTTCTTTTTAGTATTGGAAAATTTTTAGTACCAGAGACAGAAGTTTCCACCAATAAAACGTCCTCTATCATGATTTTGGAAACTGTAGATAATTCCAATGAAATAGGGTTCCAGTTTGTGAAGCTCAATCCTCAAAGTCATTTTTGAGTAAAATGTTTTTGATATTTAGTAGAGAGAATGAAAGGTCCTAGGAGAATGCATCCAAATGCCTGGTCAAGGGAATGGAACATGCAGTTAGGCATTCATAATGAAAGAGTGAATAATAATGGAAAGAAGGGAAGAGAAAACTTCCAGAGCACTTTCATACATGTCATGATTTTTCCATGTTGTCACATGGAATATCTATATTTTATACAGAAAGACTGAGCTTCAGTTACATTGCTCTGTCATCTTGCCTTCTAAGTGCAATTGAGACTGAATTTTTTTTGACAGGCAGAGTTAGACAGAGAGAGACAGAGAGAAAGGTCTTCCTTCCGTTGGTTCACCCCCTAAATGGCAGCCATGGCCAACATGCCGCACTGATCTGAAGCCAGGAGCCAGGTGCTTCCTCCTGATCTCCCATGTGGGTGCAGGGCCCTAGCACTTGGGCCATCCTCCACTGCACTTCTGGGCCACAGCAGAGAGCTGGACTGGAAGAGGAGCAACCGGGACAGAATCTGGCGCCCCAACTGGGACTAGAACCCCGGGGTACTGGCGCCCCAGGTGGAGGATTAGCCTAGTGAGCCACTGCGCCAGCAGAGACTGAATTTTTTATGTGTATTTTCAGATAATGACCTATAGGAATAATCATAATCAATTAAGTACAGACTAGTCTTTGTAGGATAAACACACTCTGGAAACTGGTGTTAATGGAATTTTTTTGTCTGTCTAACTAACAAAATTATTTTTGGTAAACATACAAATTCATTCACTTGCCAGTTCTTTACCTTTATAAGCAGTCCAAGTACAACCTCCTCCCCCAAAAATTTGCACACTAGAAAATCACCACCCCATCCAAGAGTCAAAAAAATACACTGAGGCTTTATATACTTTCATCGACACTATGGAAATGTGTACATTTTTCAATTTTAGCTGTAAAATTATAATTTATATAATTTTCTTATTGCATTCTTTTGCCCCTACCCCCACCCCAGGTTCTTCTCCTTTTTCTATCACCAGTACATTGTGATAAATGGTCTTAGCAATTTGACCAAATGTTTTGGAATATGAAGAGGCTGTTACTACAGTGGAAACAGACTCTGATAACTTTAAACTCTAGTTATATTATTTAAACTCTAGTTATATTATTTCCATTGCTCAAGTTCTGAGATTTTGGTCAAGGAAATAAGTGAATATGTAGATTATCTTCTTACTTTGTATTATCAATTGAATACACTTTGTTGGTTTTTCTGTTATTTTCAAAATCAAAAATTTTAAATGAATATTCATATATTTTTGGTGACTCAGGCTAACTTTGAAGCTAATCTAAACAGAAAAAAAATTTAAAGTTGACATTTTGCATTTCAAATTTCAGTGGGAATGATGTTAGCAGACAATATATACCTTATACAAAAGGAGAACCTTGTGGCAGTTGCCCTGATCACTGTGACAATGGACTATGCAGTAAGTCTGATGTGATTAATTTGCTGGATAATAAAATGTCATTTTTTTAGAATCCTCTTAATATAACCAACTTAAGCTATTCAAAAGCAAAAAAAAACCCTGTTTTTTAAAAAGATTTTATTTTTATTCATTTGAAAGACAAAGCTAGAGGGAGGGAGGGAGGGAGGGAGGAAGGGAGGGAGAGAGAGAGAGAGAGAAAGAGACAGAGAAAGGAATAGAGATATATTCTATCCACTGGTTCATTCCTTAAATGGCTACAATGGCTGGTTAGGGCTGGACCAGGTCAAAGCCAGGAGCTTGGAACTCTGTCTGGGTCTCCCACTGGGCTGCAGTGGTCCAAGAACTTATCCTAGTCTCCCAGGCAAGTTAGCAGGAAGCTGCATCAGAAGTGGAGCAACTGGGACATGAACCATACCCATTTGGGATGCCAGTGCTGAGGTAACAGCTGAACTCACTATGCTACAATGCTGGCCCTCACTTTGTACTTTTAAGTGAAGTTTTACACCGTTTAGTATCTATATATTATTTAAATTAAAAATACTGGTAATGTGCATAATCTAAGAAATATCTACTATCTGTGTATACTTGTTACTACATTAAGAACACTACATATTGGCATCTATGAAAACGTTTCTGTGAAAATAATTCATTGGGGTAAATGCAAAACCTCTTTTCATCAAAATAAATGTCATTATGCCAAAGGAGGCATTTTCCAAAGAGAAAAAACATAGAAACCTAAAAGTGGGAGACCATAGATGATGATTAAGTCCAGATGGGAACATAAAATATTGCAAGTTTTTATATGCCAAGGAGTTTACCATACTAATTCTTCATTTTCTTCATGGTGTTTTTAGAACCAGTAAGTTCAATTTAATAATCACTGCATTTGTGTTTGTTATTAATTTTATGTAAAAAAAAAAGAAATCCTGTTGTTGGCAACAAAATGGATGAAATCCTATTGTTGACACAAAATAGATGCAACTAGAAACCATTATACTTAGTGAAAGAAGCCTGTCCCAAAAATACATATACCATATGTTCTCCCTGGTCTGTGGTAACTAATGGAGTACATAAAAGGTAATCTATAGGAATGAAATTGACACTTAAATTCACTGATTGTTTTTAGCCCTTGAATCAACTGTTGAGGAACAGTGATTTTTTTTTCTTCATACTATTTTCTGGACTCTTTACTTAGTGTAGGATTAATCTTATTAGTATAAAGTTAACTGAAAGTAGATCATTGTAATAAGAATGGAAATAGGAGAGGGAGAAGGAGGAAGTGGGAGTGTGGGCAGCAGGGAGGGTAGGGTGGAAAGTATCACTATGTTCCTGAATCTGTATATAAGAATGCATGAAATCTGTATGCCTTAAATAAAATATAAAGAAAAATAAAGAACTAATCCCAAATCTTCTCAGACTATTCAAAACAATTGAAAAGGAGGGAATCCTCCCAAGCTCCTCCTACAAAGCGAGCATCACCTTAATTCTCAAACGAGAAAAAGGAACAACTAAGAAAGAGCACCATAGAACAATATCCTTGATGAACAGTGATGCAAAAATACTCAATACAATACTATCTAATCAAATCCAACAACACATTAGAAAGATCATTCACTTGTACTAAGTGAAATTTATCCCTGGTATGCAGGGATGGTTTAACATATGAAAATCAATAAAAATGATACATCACACTAATTGGAGGACATTGCATCTTAGCCAATGATTTTTTTACATTTCTTGAGATGATCCCATGGTTTTTGTTCTTTACTCTGTCACTGTGATGTATTACTTATTGATTTGTGAATGTTGAGTCATATTTGCCCCCCTGAGATAAATCTCACTTGATAAGGATGCATGATCTTTTTAATGCAGTGTTGGATTCTGTTTGCTAGTACTGCTTTAAGAATGCAGTGTTGGATTCTGTTTGCTAATACTGCTTGAAGAATGTTTGCATCTATGTTCATCAGAATATTTGTACATAGTTTTCTTTTCATGGTGTACCTTTGTTTGATTTTGGTATCAGAGTAATGGTGGCCTCATGAAAGGAAATGTGGCAGAGTTTCATCGTTTTTAATAGTTGTATAAAAATTTGAGAAGTTCTGGATTTACTTTCTCTTTAAATGTTTTATAGAATTTAGATATAAAGCCATTATGTACTGGATTTTTCTTTCTTTTTTCAATGAGACACTTTCACTTACTGCTTCAATCTTGCTTCTTTTATTGGTATGTTTGGATTTTCCATATTTTCTTTATTTAACTTTGGTAGGTAGATATAGGCAGGCATGTATTCTAGGAGACTGTTGATAAACACAGACTTAATAACAAATGGGTATCTTTACTGAAGTGCAAAATGAAAAGAAAGAGACAGATATGAGAGATAGGAAAAATATTATAGTTTTTGTTATCTGCACTTGTTTAAGGTTGATGAAAAGTATAGAGAAACAAATTCTGGTGATTCCCAATTTGTCCTTACAGTTATTTAGTATTTGGGAGTGCCATGGACTATGTGAATTGAATGGAGAGATTTGTGAAAATATCAACACATTGTGAAGTTTGTGCATGATAAGATGATTAATTAAATTTGGAATTTGCTGTCTTTGGCCACTAAGGGACATCTAAATAGAAATACTGGTGGCATTAGTTTAGAGCAATAGTGTCCAACAGAACTTTCTATAATAATGGAAATACGTAACATTTTCACTGCCATGTAAAGTAACCCATAGGGATGATGCTTATTAGCACTTGGGAGGCAACTAATGTCACTGTGACCTAAAATACTTAATTTTAATTAGTTTAACTTCAAGCTTAATCAATCCCATGTCTTGTGGCTACCACTTCAGGCAGTGCAGGTATGGTGAATTAATTTAAGTTAGTTTTACTCTGCTTTTTAAAAGATGTATTTATTCATTTGAAAGGCAGTGTGACAGAAAGAGAGGGAGATAGAGAGAGAGAGAGAATGCTTCCATCCACTAGTTCACTCCCCAAATGGCTACATTGGTAGTCTGAACTAGATCAAAGCCAGGAGCCAGGAACTCCTTCCATGTCTTCTGAGAGGGTGGTAGAGACCCAAGTACTTGGGTACATCATTCCCAGAAATATTAGCAAGGAGCTGGATCAGAAGTGGAGCCACTGTAACTCAAACAGGCACTCTGATATTGGATGACAGCATTACAACTGGAGGCTTACCCCACTGAGTACATTGCTATGTCCCAATCCTCTGTTTCTTGAGTGAAGAAAATCAGTAAATTCATCATGAAAACATGACTAATAACTCAAATTTAAAAGAAGCAATTGGGGCAAGTGTTATAGTATAGTGATTTAAATCAGTGCTTGCAACGCTGGTATCCCATAGGAAGGCCAGTTGCCAGCTAGACTGCTCCACTTCTAATCCAGCTCACTGCTAAAGCAGCTGGGAAAGCAGTAGAGGATGACCCAAGTGTTTGAGCCTCAGCCACTCACGTAGGACACCTGGATGGAGTTCCATTCTCCTGGCTTTGGCCTAGGCCATCCCTGGCCATTGGGCCATTTGAGAAGTGAGCAAATGGGATGGAGGATGTCTCTCTCTCTCTCTCGATCTCTCTCTAACTCTGCCTTTCAAATAAATAATTTTTAAAAAAAATAATGAATTATTCAAATTTTAACTTATGTGTTCCTCAATGAAATGGTCATCATAATGTAATGATGTACCATTGTTTGCTTAATTCTCTATTCCCTGTTTAAACATAATGTATTGTTCCTGTGGAGAAATGGTATAATCAAGTATTAATTTCTTTTTTTTCAGCCAATGGTTGTGAATATGAAAATATCTATAGTAACTGTGATGACCTGGAAAGAATGCTAAGTTGTGAACATCAATTGGTTAAGAACAACTGCAAGGCCAGCTGCTACTGTAAGGATAAAATTTATGGAAAGCCCCTCACAAACTAAAAGGAATATGGAGAGAAGCTACATCATCCACTTAGATTTGATGTATACTAGCAGGGAAGTTATAGGTGCATTAGCTCCAAATTTGATTCCAAAATGTAATAAATATTTTTCTTTTGAATATACTTCTTATTTTACAGAAATGGCTTTTAGAGAAAGGATTCAAAGTAATAAAATCTATGGTAACAACTTGAAATTTCTGTATATAAATTTGTGGTGTAAATTAAATTAAATCAAGTAGAAGCTTCTGAAAGTTGTATTGTTTTATAACTATGGTTATTAAGCTCCGGAGCTGAAATTGAAAATCATGTTCCTAGATTAAAATGTACAGTAAGAATGGAATGTATTAGCTTTGTCACATAAATGCTGGCCAACAGTCATCTTTCCTAGCACTGCTGTATAAATAAATACCTCCAAATAATCATTTACATATAATCCATTTTTTAAAGATGTACTTGAAAGTCAGAGTTAGACAGAGAGAGAGAGAGAAAGATCATCCATCCACTGGTTCACTCCCCAAATGACCGCAACAGCAGGGGCAGGGCCAGGCCAAAGATAGAAGCCAGGAGGTTTTTCCAGGTATCCCACATGTGTGCAGGGGTCCAAGAACTTGGACTGTTTTCTACTGCTTTTCCAGGTGCATTAGCAGAGAACTGGATCAGAAGTGGAGCAGCCAGAACTTAAACCAGCCCTATATGGGATGGAGGCATATCAGTTACCGGCTATGTGGCAGTGCCAGCCCCCACATATTTTATATTTAATGCTGTTTCATTCATTCACCCTTTGTCTCACTCATTCAGCTCAACCTACAATTAAGTTGAATGTGTCCTAAAGGAACCCAAACTTTAAGTTTGCCAAGATTAATGAAGACTTTTGATTCACTTTAAAATCATTATTTATTTATTTGGTAGGCAGAGTTGCAGAAAGAGAGAGGGAAAGACAGAGAAAGACAAATCTATTCACTGATTCACTCCCAAAATGGCTGTAATGACTGGGGCTTGGCTGGCCAAAGGCAGGAACCTAGAACTCCATCCAGGTTAACCACATGAGTGGCAGATTCCCAAACACCTGGTCCATCTTCTGCTGCTTCTCCCAAGCCACTAGCAGGGAGCGGGGTTGAATGAGGAACAGCCAGAACTGAAACCGGCACATGTTACATGTGGCGACTAAACCCAGCACCACAAAGCTAACTGCAATTTACACAAGTTTTCCAATAGAAAATGATCACACTTTATTTTTTATACCTCTTTTCCCTTAGAAAAATTTTCTTTTAGAAACATTTTTAAAAGAATTAAAAATAATCTCCATAAATACCCCCTCAAGAAGGCACAACTCAGTCTTCTTCATTTTGAGACTCGTTGAATTTAGTGACTCACTTCCAAGAACTAAAATGTGGAAGAAGCAAAAGAGTAACAATAAAGTTGAGGGTTGGCAAGTTCCATATGAACCAACAGATCCAAATTAACACCATCAGTGATTAGTTATGTGGATTCTGTTCTTCATCCTCTGTGACATTCTCGCTAAGAAAATCAAAATCTCTCTCTAATCAAATGAGCTAAAACATCAGACAAACCTAAACTGAGGCACAATCTACAGAATACCCCTGAAGTATTTGACAGTACTCCTCAAAACTAAAAATCATGAAAAATCAGGAAATTTTGAGAAATAGTCACAAACCAAGGGAGCATAAGGAGACATGAGAATTAAATGCAATGTGCTATCATGGATTGGATATTGGAAGAGAAAAAACCATTAATGGGAAAATTGGTACAATCCAGGTATAGAGTATTATTAACAGTGACTCTGATTTCTTAGTTTTGATCATTGTGCTAGGGAAATGTAAAATGGTAACAATACAGAAAGTGAATCTGAACGAGAAATACATGCAGATCTCTCCACTATGTTAGCAAATTTTCTGTAGACCTAAAATAAAAATAAATAAAAAATGCATTTAAAAAGAGCAAGATTTTTTTTCTTGCCACCCAGAAACTTCACATTTTTTCTCTAGATTATCTGATTATTGATCTTTCAGACTTCCCCTGACTAACTTTCACTTTTTCTGTGCAATTGTTAAACAGATGATTTTGTCATCTTTTCATAACCTTTCAAATAATACCAATAATTGCACTGTCAAATTTGAAACTTGCTTATCCAGTGTCTGACTTTACTGAAAATTTCAAAGATATACATAGTCTTGAGGGAAGGGAAAGCAGGAAGCTCCAAGGCTGCTACTGTAATTCGCAGATGCTATTTTTGCAGTATCTCTTAGTCTTTAATACATTTTCTAATTGGTTTCCATTCATAACTTTTCAATGGCATTCTTGAGTATTTAGAGAATTCACATATTCATACTCAAACCAAACTGAAAGAAACTGAATGAGTTTCTACTTTCCCCTCCAATCCCATTTCATTTTACTCTCCCTTACTATGATCCAGTACAATGACCCCATTAAATTCTGTGAAGCACCTCAAATCTTTTATATCTCAAGGCAGGTATGTTTGCTATTAGCTCCATTTGAAAGCATCCTTCTTATTACTTACTGCAGTAGCTAATGCAAAATAAACATTCTATCAAAGATATTTCTGTGAGAAGATAACTGAAGAATTTTTTCTTATTCTCTTGCAACTCCATGTATTTTCTTTCATAGTAATCATCACAGTGTGTATCACTGTTTCTTGAGCTTAAGAAATATTTGTTGAAGATAATATGGAGCTCATTCTGGTAGAAAAGAGAAAAGGAAAACTATTTTGACTGATACTAAGAAATCATATACATTATCAACTAAAATTGCTAGAGGATAAAACATGATAAGGATGGGCTTGGAGAAAGAAAGGTGGATTTAAACAACTTTTCAGATAAATCCTCTCTGAGAAAATGATATTGGGTCAGAAACACAATAGAAATGAGAGAACAACCAATTAGATTCTTTAAGGGAGAAGACTTCTGACAGAAAGAAAAGTGAGTACAAATTTATTGAGATAGATAATAACTTGACATAGTTAAGTAAAGGCAAGAAGCCCAGAAGAGCTGAAGCAGAGAGAGAAAAGCTAAGAAAATTTGAAAAGAAGCAACAGCATTAGGCAGAAACCTGGTTACATAGTGCAAATGTCAAAACATCACCTAGTGCCCTTTAATATATATATATATATATTATTTTCATGTTAACATTTTTAATAAAAACACTTTTAAATAAATTAGTATATTATTAAAAGTAAAGTGGCAAGTCATCAACGTATGTTGAAAAGGAGTGTGATATAATGAAATCTATTTTGTAAGGGAGCAAGAATGGAAGCAAGAAAGCAGTTAAGAAGCAATTGACTGAAAATCATTTTCAGTTAGGCTGTACGAGATTATTGGTGTATATCATAAATATAAATATTTTTGTGTATGTGTGGTAGCCTCAGCTAATTCATAGGGTATACATTCCAAGAATAAAAAAAAAAAAACGAGAAATGTACTGAAGTTTTTAGGCGCAATCCTAGGGACAAATGGAGAAGCGATGGGAGGAAACCACTTAGCGAGATGGCTGTGAAGGCATAAAGCCCTGTGACGTCGCCCCCACGTGGTGCAATGGGGAAAGCTGACAATCGCCATAGGAGGGGCGAGCAGCCGCAGCTAGGCCCCACACCACGAAGACCTGTGCTCAGGAGAAGGAGGTAAGTATTAGGGTAGCCTGGGAGAATGGAAACGACCAGGCACGGGAAGGTGAGTGAAGACAGAGAGATACATCTGTGAGGAGGGGGGGATTGCTCGTCTTCATCCATGCCTGTGGGCACTGTCGAGGGTACATTGGCAGATTTCAGGGCAGATAGTTCACTATTATTGCTTAGTACTTACCCACCAAGGACGTTCAATGCACCTCTCTGTTTAATCTATCATATGCTTTACTTATCTTATAAAACAAAACATCCTATGTACCTGAGACCTATTAATTCACACAAGTTGGACGTCTCTAAATCTGGTCTTTCATGAAATCAAATTAAGTGCCTTAGTTTCTTATGTTTTGAATGTACTGTTATTCAAAGTTGTATACAATACTTAGACTTATGGTCATTGCCTCTTCTGGATTTTATGTCATCCATTGTCTTCCATATGAAAACATGAAGTTAAAAATTTAATTCCCAAATCCATGTATGTCTGAAACTTCTTACTGATATTATCCTTTAGATAGTGCATGAGTTGGAGTCCTAGATAAGGGATTAGGAGTATTGAAAGTATGCTATGATTTTTCAGAGAAGCTAGGGAATCCAGAATTAGTTGAACTCTTTTAAAGAGTCTACTTTTAGGTTAGTGCTTGAAGCAAAAACTAGGACATAGAAACACAAACTGATCTCTAGAGGAAATTATAGTCATAATGGTGACTTCATATATACTAATGAATTAGAGAACAAAACTAAATAGTTGAGCCAAGTTTTCAGTTTGTGACAGAAAATATGGATACTATCTATAACAGTAGTCTTCTTTTATTTATTTTAAATATTCCATTTTTTAGCACTATGAAACTGTACACCATGCTGCTCCTACAGACATCCTAAGACAGCTATGTCATCCTGGTCTTAGAACATCTGCCATAAAGGGCACAGTACTTTTTGATTGGTAAGTGGCAAGAGAAAAAATGGTAACCAACTTTTCAACTATGTATGAATGTAGAGATAACATGAAGTTATAGTGAATGGAGAAGTATTTCATATGCTCTCACCATTGTTTTCATTGATGCAACAAAGATGATTGAAAGATGTTGGATGAGTGAAAAAGTATGGGGAAGGAGAGAAGCAGAGAAGAGTGTATCATATCATGGTCTATTAAATTATGGAATAATATGTCATCTAAGGCAAGCCTATTGATTGACTGAGCTGTGCAAAATCTTCAGGCTCTTATGTATATTTACCTTTCAAGGAACTGATGATGATAAGCAACACAGATGTTAGGTAGTTTTCCTAAAGTAAGCCAGAACCATGTCTTGAACACTTGAATCCCTGATTAGATTTTTCTGATCCCTCCCTAATACGCACGCACCAAGGCATCTAGAAGGCAAAACAAGTCTTATAAACACTTCTGAAATCAACTACTAAATATAATATATGTTTATATAAAGATCTTAGGAATCCTCACACTACCAAATATGTCATATTGTGTATGAGTATTGATTATACTAGGTGTTTTGCATATATTATGACTTTCAATTTTCAAAGTTGACAATATATGATAATCCACATTTTACATAGAGAAATTTGACACTGAAGCTCAGTGAGAGTTTCATAGACCTAATGACTTCCAAAAACTGTATTCCTAATCATTAAGCTGTAAGTAGCTGATAAGTAGGAAGTAAAAGTCAGAGAAAGCAGAGCCATGGGCGCTCTCTATGATGCTGGCTCCTTGTTCCTGGTAATAAATCTGACTTCAGTGGTGAGTATAGAAGCAGTAGGTCAAAAAAGCAAAATCCAGATTTTGGTATCCTTGAAAAGATGAGAGGAACTTTGCTAGTGAGAGGGAGACATCATGGTTTACTTTCTCTTAATGCTTTGTGGGAAGCAAATAATGTCATAACATTGTTGATTAAATGGTGATAAAAATTGAGGCCACTGATTTGAAAAATATCATTTCAGAATTTTTATGACAATTTTTTTCATTATTTAGATTGTTTATACTTGCGGTATACAATGTCATAATTCAATACATATATTCAATGTGTGATGATCAGTTATCATTTTAAATTCCTTACACTGTGTCAAAATCTTTAATAATAGTGCATTTTTCTGTGGTGCAGTGTGATAGTTCAATAAATGCATACAATGGGTGTTAAGCCAATCAGGAACATTAGCATTTCCCTCTTCTTGTCATTGCTTCTATATGTTCATAAAATATATAGCAGGTTATTGTAAACTATAGCCACTCCACTGTGCTGTGAAACTCTAGAACTTATTCCTTCTATCTGTATTTTGGTGCCCATTGTCCAGCCTCTCTGTGTGCACCCCCTTATCTTCCCAGAATCTTTTAAACTTAGGTTTACTTGAAAACCAGAATTTACAAAAACAGAAATGGGTACAATATATATTTTCCTATAACTTCTCTCCACTGTCCTTTCTAGAGTTTAAACAGATATTACATCCTGCTATGAGAACCAACAGTGAGTAGCAGTAGTAATATTTTAAGAATATTCTATTATGCCATTTATTTTTAGGTTGCTATGGGTAAAATTATATATTTAGTAAATATACCTATGTTTTCTAAAATTTTGATAAATTTTTATTAAGAATGATTTCAATAAAACTTTTAAAATTAAGAAGGAATATTGTAGCACTATTACAAAACAAAGATGTAATATCCAATGAATTTTTATATTCATTCTAAAAATAATTTCCTTAATTCCTGTCTTTATTGCTTTTTTAAATAATTATATTAAAATCACCTTAAATAGAATTTAAAATGTTGCTATTTATGTATATAAACTTCCATATTAATTGTTTTACTTCTATTACATATATGATTATGCAGTAGTGTATGAATTATTAAAATAGGAACAGCAAGGCTCCATTGTGCTGCAACAATGATTCATTGTTTGCTTTTCCCAGTTGAAACTATGTCTCTTTCAGTGTATATTGAGTTTTAATTGGATTAAAATTAATTTCTGATATTGAATAAAAAGTTATCATTGAAAAGGGCTAACTGATCTAGGCCTTTATTTTTTCATCTGTAAAATTGAAGAGTAATACCCAAGAAAGCAGCAAAGTGCATTACACTTCAAATTTTATCATAAACCATTAACAAATGTTCATTTTCTTCATTTAATTGGCATACCATTGAGGATCAATTGCCTAATATTTACAAATTGGTGAAGTCTGAGATGTATCGCAAATGATTTTTTGAAGAATTTCTTTCCCTCCAAGAATTTGGGAGTGCAGTCTCACACATTGGAAGCAAATCAAAGCGGACTTTAATTAGCAAAATAAGTGAAGTAGATTAATGGCAGGAAGATGAGTGCTTCCTAAGTGAAATGGTCTTACTGCTTCATCCGAAATGTCTAGGACGTTTTGATACAGTAAGAAAGGACAATATGTGAATGGAAGGGGAGAGGGAGTGGGAAAGGGAAGGGTTGCGGGTGGGAGGGACGTTATGGGCGGGAAGCCATTGTAAGCCATAACCTGTACTTTGGAAATTTATATTCATTAAATAAAAGTTTAAAAAATGCTATAACTAGTACTCAAACAGTATTTTTCACTTTGTTTTATGTGTGGGTGTAAACTGTTGAAATCTTTACTTAATATATACTAAATTGATCTTCTATATATAAAGATAATTGAAAAAGAATCTTGATGTGAAAGGAAGGGGAAAGGGAGCTGGAGAGGGGAGGGTTGAGGGTGGAGGGAAGTTATTGGGGGGGGTGGGGGAGCCATTGTAATCCATAAGCTATACTTTGGAAATTTATATTCATTAAATAAAATTAAAAAAGAAAATATTACTGGGAATATTATGATAATTCAACAACTAAATTGAAACTGAAGAGTTTTTTTTTGTACATAAAAAATTTAAGAACAAATACAGCCTGAAACTTTTGAAGGAAATCAGAAATAGTGATAGTGGTGATTATTTTTCTATTATGTACACTATTATATTGATGTATACAAAATTTTTTTCTCATTTTTGTAAAAATTTTAATTATCTTATCAGTGTTATAGTTTTCAGTTTTAAAAACTACATAATAAAATTAAAATTATTTTAAGAAAAAAAAAGAAAGGACAATATGGACAATGAAATGCTGAATGACTTTTCAAAAATTAATGAAAATATTACCTGTGTACCAAATCATGTATTAAACTTCCTTGAACAGCTAAACTTTTAATACATTGATTGTATTTGCATTTTTTTCTCCACAGGAAATTTGAGATTACACACGAGTATAAGGAAGAAAATTAACACAACTTCTAAGAGTTCCATTAGAAAAATAATTAATGAACTGGTTGCACATATATGTCTATGTGGTCACAATCCTGGAATCTTGATTGCAGTCTGATATACATAAAATGGACAAATAATTATACTTTTCATATAAAATAGCAAATCAAAAGACAGTACACGGGGGCTGGCTCTGTGACATAGAGGTTAAGCCTCCCCCTGCAGTACCGGCATCCAGAGAGTGAACCAGCAGATAGAACATTCTCTCTCTCTCTCTTTCTCTCTCTCTCTTCCCCTCTCTCTCTCTGTAACTCTGCCTTTCAAATAAATAAAAATAAATCTTAATAATAAAGAGACAGTACACATTGAAAGTAAGCTTTTCCAAAACATAGAGATGAATAATAGATGCTAGTACTATGAATACCTATGAAGGAATGTGGAGTTTTTTCCATATTTTCCTTTTGGTAAGATAAGGGTAACAAAACCATGATAAAGAAGGCAACATGTCCCTATCATTTATAATTGCACCTTAAAGGCATCAATCAAATTATTCACTTTATTCACTGCTGCCCTTAGTACAGACAGGATCAGCTCCACTATGAGTCTACTGGAACTATGTCAATTATTCACTAATTATGTTATTAGCAAATTTGAAGGTCACAGTTCCTTTGGATAAGCAAGATAATTTCATTGATTTTTCTTCCTCTTAGTCAGAAATCCATGCACTGCTTGATCTAATGCAGGCTTTTGTTTTCTTTTGCTTAATTTCTAGCAATGGCTTTATTCCCAGTGGTGTTGTTTCTGGTTACTGTGCTGCTTCCATCTTTACCCACTGAAGGAAAGGTAAGGTTGAAATTGATAATCTCAGCACTATCTGCAACTAGGTGGATAGCAAGCTACTTCAAGGATGGAAGTGTCTGGTATGCTATGAGGTTCTCATCGGCTATTCAAAGGACTTGACATAGCTGTCAGTCACATGTAGTGATTAAACACTTGAAATGAGGCTTGAATGAGACAAATTGTAGCGCAAGTATGATACCACATTTCAAAGGTTTAGAGAAACAATAGCAATAAATTTCAATAATGATGAAATGATAGTACCTTGAATATTTAGTTTACAAATGTATTTGATTCCTAGGGCTACTGAGACACAAGATCATAAGCTTGTAACTTAGAACGACAGAAATTTATTCTTTCACAGCTATAGAGGCCAGAAATCTGAAATCAAGGTATCTTGAGACCGGATGCTCCTGGAGGTTCCAGAAGGGATCAACACCTTGCCTTATTCCCAGCATCTGGTGGCTTCTGCCAGTCCCTGGCATTGATAAACGTGTGGCTCCATCACTCTGATCTCTGCCTTCATCTTCACACTGCTGTCTGCTCTCTGTGTGTCTCTTATAAAATATGGGTCACTGGATTAATGGCCCACTGGATAACGTAGGATGATTTCAATCTAAGATCTTTAAGTGTATCTTTAAAGAGTGCCTTTTTTGATTCCAAAATAAGATAACACTCACACATTCTGGGGATAAGCACATGACATGTCTTTTTGGAAATCACCACTCAACTCATTATAAATAATATACATTATTAATTCAGTATCACCCATTTCTTTTTATTTTTCTAGATTTATTTATTTATTTGAAAGTTAGCGTTACAGAGAAGCAGCAGAGACAGGGAGAGCGAGAACGAGGGCAAGAGCAAGAGAGAGAGAGACAGAGAGAGAGAGAGAATCTTCCTACAATGGTCAGGGCTGTGCTGAGCCAAAGCCAGGAGCCAGAAATTTTTTAAAAACATTGCAAAGCTTCTTTTAAGAAAAAAAAACATAAAATCTGCCACATAGTAGGTAGAATGATTTTAGTTGAGTATTGAATGTGAGACATGCACTTCAGCTGGTCCTCAACATTCTTTCTCCAAATACAAATCCTTATCTCAGGGCAAAGAAAGTCCAAGATGAATTTCGGGTTCCACCCTTATGTCACTTTGCTGCAGTCAAAAGAAATGGGAATGAATATGCCCTAAGGTTCTAAAATATCATCTACCCTATATCTATAAAAATCATATAAAAAATTTCTTGAAGCCAGAAATTTGCATTTGTGTCTCCAATACAGGTTGTTATTTGTTGTGCCATGAATTACTCCTTGTTGCAAAGCTTTTCTCTACTATATCCCCTGCAAAATTCATAATTTTGTCTCATTTTTATTGGAAGTGCTCAAAACTTTGTTTTTAATAATTCTGTATTATCATAAATTAGCTAAATCTTATGCACATGATTTTTTCTCTGGAATTATTCACTATTATAATTTTCAAAAGCGTTAAAAATAATTCTTATTTTTCTCTAGGATCCAGCTTTTACTGCTTTGTTAACCACCCAAACACAAGTGCAAAAGGAGATTGTAAACAAACACAATGAGCTAAGGAAAGCAGTCTCTCCCTCTGCCAGCAACATGCTGAAGATGGTAAGAGGAGATAATGGATGGGTAGTGCTGTGAACCAGTGTACCAGCAGTGAAAGGGGCAGGCAGTGGGGAATCACCTCTTTTCAGGTTTTTGTGGTTTAAAAAAGCCAGCCTGTTTTCTGTTCACTTTCTTTCCTACTCTCATCTCAAAAAAATCTCCCTTACCTTTTTGTTTCACTCTTCGAGATCAGTGGCATTTTATATAAATAAAAGTTAACTTCCCAGGTCACAGTCCCTGAAAGTTGGTATCTCCCATATAAATGCAGTGGTATACAAAATAAGTTCGGAATGACCCAGGCCAGGATACAAGTATTGAAATATAATTAGAATTTTTCACATATGAATCCATGTTTAGGTTATCACACTGCCTAAAATCCTAGCTGTGGCTGGTTAGCTCTCTTAAATAACATGGTTCTAGATATTTCACTCCTTAGATTCACCATCTATGGACTTCAATTCCTGTGGAAACTGGTGCTGTGGCAGACAGAGAAACACTAACACCTAAAATACAAAAAAAAAAAAAATTAATAGCAGTGATAATTAGATAATATGGAAGTTTTAAGATATAATCAATCTACCAATCAGATTATAAGCCATGTGCCTCATTGTGGTGAATCTGTGTATTTTTTTTCCTATGATATTTAGGAATGGAGCAGAGACGCAACAGTAAATGCTCAAAAGTGGGCAAATAAGTGCACTTTAGAGCACAGTGACCCAGAGGACCGAAAAACCAGTAAGTAAATTAGAAATATTTGTTGAATAATTAACAGATAAAACAAAAGTGGACCTTGGTGGGATATTACATTAAAAAGATTTTGTGAATATAGATTGCTTATACAGTAATCTCTCTTCAAAACTGTATGAGATGCAGAGATAGTGAAGATATGAACAATTTTGGACTTCTTTATTGCTTACATTATGCAAATAATTTCTTACATATTATTTGTTCCTCTCAACTAGCTCAGAGTAAGTCACGTGTCATCTGTGTGTGTTTTTTTTTTATTTTGCAATTTTAAAGGTTAGAAAATTGTGTTTATAAAGTTAAGTGACAAACCCAGAACACAATCTGAAAAGGTGTCATACCAGAAAATTTTTAATTTCTAAATCACTGTTCTTTTTATAATAAATAATTGTTCAATGTTTTGAAATCTGATTTTGTCTTCATAAATACATTAAATTATGTTGATTGTCCCTAGTATTGTTCTAAAAATATTAAACATTTTTTACTATTTAATCATACTAAAATACATCATATTAAAATTCACATAAAATTAATATTTTGAGTATGATCATTAATTTTTTAAACCAAGTAATCAAGTATTTTGTATGTACTGAGTGCCACCAATGTACAGAATATTATTTAGACTGAAAAAAGTCAATAATACATATCAAGTATTATAAAAAAAAAAAGAGATAGAAACATGTGCTCATTAACTTTATGAAAAATACATACACTATCAAGATTGGGATCCACATAGGCAAGCCTAATTTGAAATCAGTGGGTAATTTGCCTGTTGTTTCAAGTGAACTATTATTATTTATATTGTTGCTGCTATGATAATAATAAAATTATGAAGAAAGATGACTGCATTCAGTAAAAAACTGAGACAAATGGTCTTAAGTTACAAGTCTCTGGTTAGACTCTTAATTTCGCTTCTTCTCTTTACAAAGAATCCCAAGAATATTTTAAAATCTCTGTAAACAGCCTGTAGAGTTTGAATTACAAAAGCACATATATTATATATGATATATGCTGTAAATATAAAATAAATATATATATATGAATATATATTGGTGGATTGCAAAAAACAGAGAAATATTTCTGGGCTATCATGCACATGTGGAACTCTCTGAGGAGGATTTGGTCTTGTAATATTTTGATTTCCTGATTAAGGGATGATTTACAAGTTTTGAAAGCTATTGTGGGGCTGGCGCTATGGCATAGTGCGTAAAACCGCCAGCTGCAGTGCCTGCATCCCATATGGGCACTGGTTCGAATCCCAGCTGCTCCACTTTTGATCCAGCTCTCTGCTATGGCCTGGGAAAGTAGTACAAGATAGCCCAAGTCCTTGGGCTCCTGCACCCACGTGGAAGACCTGGAAGAAGCTCCTGGCTCCTGCCTTTGGATCGGCACAGATCCGGCCATTGCAGCCATCTAGGGGGCGAACCAGTGGATGGAAGATTCTCTCTCTCTCTCTCTCTCTCTCTCTCTCTGCCACTCCTCTCTCTCTCTGTGTAACTCTTACTTTCAAATAAATAAATAAATCTTTAAAAAAATAAAAGAAAGCTATTGTTCCCCCTGACATCAGTTGTCCCTTGATTGGGCCTCTTAAAGACTGATTATAAACACTTTCTTCAAATTTCACAAAAGTATATAAACATTTATTCAGGCTCCTGTATAGATATGAATACTCTTTGGTGAGGGTGGCACAGCAGTGGAGACAGTATAAGAGTTGGCAGCTGTGTTCCAGAAGCTCATAGTACAAAGTCAAGAATGGGGAGCATTTACACACAAGAAAATTTTAGCATGTAAGTAAATACATGTTTGACCATCTGGAAGGAAAAATATTTTTAATGAATGAAATCCTCTCAATAAAGTTATGCATGTCCAAATCAGCTACCATGTTTGAGGCAGTTTTGCCTTCTAATCAGTTTTATTGCTGATTTAAAAAAAAAAGGCATTCTTCTTGTGTATTTTCAACAGTTTGCAACTTCAGTTCCTACGTTTGAATGAAGCATATTTATGCTTATGTTGTAATTTTTTTTATTTCCATTGAATGATTTTTTTACTTTCCTCATGAACAATCTGGTTTTTCTTAGGTACAAAATGTGGTGAGAATCTCTACATGTCTAGTGACCCTACTTCCTGGTCAGATGCAATCCAAAACTGGTTTGATGAGAGCCAGTATTTTACCTATGGTGTAGGACCCAAGAGTCCCCATGCAATTGTTGGACATTATACTCAGGTAAGAGGAATATTTGAAAGCATCTCTACCGCAAGTGCTCTAACAGAGAAAGCTTCCCCAGAGAAAGCTTCCCCAAATTGCTACCAGTTTACATGTTCACTTTGAGGGAACAACCTGAGTAGATGTGCTATACTCTTGACATTTGGCTGATGCTTCATCTAGAGCTGTCATTTTACTTCAAGTCTGAAAAACTCCTCAGAAAGCATGCTCTATAGTGTTTATATTATAAATGGGTAAAATGGTGAATGTCCATGAAAATTTAATGTTAGAATTTTATGACATTGATCAAACATTTTATTTTCTTAAGGTATATGACTACAAAATACAGCAGTAACATTTCTTCCATCTATATTTGTTATCATTTGTCTTTTAATATTTTCCCTGTAATATATTCTAATATATTTCTTGCTTTGTGGATTTTTAGCTTGTTTGGTACTCATCTTACCGTGTTGGATGTGGAATTGCCTTCTGTCCTAATCAAGATAACCTCAGATATTACTACGTTTGCCAATATTGCCCTGCGTAAGTGTGCAGTTTAAAGTTTAGTGCAGATAATCCCATATTCAATTTTATATTTCAAATGTTTTGTCTATCATCAAAAATCTTAAATACATCAGAATTAAATATATAAGAAAGACGTACCTGTGATCAGAAGAAATGATTCACATCCAATATCTCAAAATAATTGGGACATGTTATTAATATAACATTTGATAAATTCAGTAAACAAAATTTCTGTAAAGTAGAATAAAAAGTATATTTCAGTGTAAAGAGAGAATACATTTTTCAAAATGTCTTCAAGATCAAAGTACTGTCAGAGAATCAGAAGCACTTGTTCCTGAGTTATAAAATGTTATCTTTTTTTTTTTTTTTTTTTTTGCCTCGGGTGATTACTGACATCATAAATAAGAGTGTCAGTTGTTGAATCAACAACGAGAGTCACTGTGCACATATTCCCCATGTAAGATCTCTGTCCTTAATGAGTTGTACTATGAAAATTAATGGTAAACCTAATCTTCAAACAGTACTTTATACTTTGTGTGTCTGTGTGGGTGCAGTCTGTTAAAATCTTTATGTAGTGTACACTAAGTTGATCTTCTGTATATAAAGATAATTTAAAATTAATCTTAATGAAGAATGGGATGGAAGAGGGAGTAGGAGATGGGATGGTTTGCGGGTGTGAGAGTGGTTATGGGGGGAACAACCACTATAATCCAAAAGTTGTACTTTCGAAATTTATTAAATAAAAGTTTAATAAATAAATAAATAAATAAATTTTTGAAAAAAAATGTTATCTTTTCTGTCTGTTGTCTTCCCCAAGGCTCACGGTTAGTCCTTAAACATATGTAGTATGCATTTCTCCAAATTTGCTATCATTGTTCTTGTTGATTACACACTCTAAGAGTGTAGAAACTTGATGGTTAAGCTAGATGTGTTGATGGATTAGCAAATTCAGTTGAAATAATGTGATTTTAGCTCTTTCAGCTCAATTGGTACTATTCTTCTTTATCTAAAAAGAAAACGTTTGTATATTATTATCCTTACAAATAAGTCATTATTTGGAGACTCAAAAATATTTTCAGGAGACTTCTAATGTATTTCAGAATCCTGAAAAGGTAATATATTAAGTCTTTGATTAGAATTTTGCAGAAAATTCCTTAACCACATTTTGAGGTCTTCATTTAAATTCTATGAATATACAAATATTTAATAAATATTCACAAGTTATCTGCTTTGATTTTCTTCATGTTTGACATTCTTTACCACTGCAAGCAGGGGTTCCCCATAAAAACCTCCTATAGTATTTGTTTTGAGACTCTGGATAAACCTGCTGATGTTGGGTTACAGCTGGAGAAATGTCACATTCAAAGACATTTTACAGTGAGCAGATCCTAAAGATCAGTAGAGAGGATCAAGTCCTCAGGAGAATGCATCCAAACTCACTTCTGGGTTCCCAGAGTGAGGCATCTGGAGCCAGATGCTTAAAGTAAAGGTTGGAGTGAGTAATGAGAGGAAGCAAGGGGGTGAACACTTGTGAACACTTCTATATCTATTTCACATTTTTTAAAGTGCCTGTACACAGAATATGTATTATGCAAGGGAGATGGAGTTTCAATAGTGTTGCCTTGGACTCATGTCCCAACTCAGTTTTGAGATTTGCACTCTTATGTTGTTACAAATTAATTAAGATAATTATCATCAATGAATTGCAGGCTAGTGAGTATAAAGTGACTACACCCTGGATACTGATGTTTATCAAATTTGTTTTTGAACTAATTCATTTTGTGTAAGCATAAAATTCTTACTCTCACCTTCCCATTACATGTCACTAAACAAACACACCACTAACAACGTAAAGTAACTACCTCTATCTAGAATTAAAACAAAACAAAGCAAAAAAAAAAAAAAAAATACCAGGACATCATTTTCTCCAGTTTTGAGAAATTAGGGTGCTTTTTCATTTTTCAAATACAAGATGGTACTACTAAAAGCATTGAATATTCTTAACTATATCCATTTTTTATATAAAGGTAAAAAATTCATGTATTTCATATAAACAGTTTTAAGAACATAATGATACTACTTCCTACCCCACCATTTCTTCTCACCTGGCTCACACCCCCTCTCCTCCTTCTTTCTTATTTTTCTTATTATATTTGGAATGACATGCTTTCAATTTACTTTATAATAGTAAGTTTAATCCTCCACTAAATAAAGAATTCAACAAGTATAAAGTAGAAAAACTGCAGTTCCTCAGGAATATAGATAGTCTATAGACAATAATCAAATATCAAAATGTCAATTTCACTCATATTCATTACATTTTTTGTACTCATATATATCACAAATCAGTGAAAACATGATACTTTTCTTTTTGGGAATGGTTTATTTCACTAAGCAAAAAGGTCTCCAACTGCATCCGTTTAGAATATTCTTTTCCCTACTGGGACCCCTTGGCCCCAGGACCATCACCTTTCCTGTCTCAGCAATTTGACCTGGTCTACTGGAAGATGAAGATGGTGTAATTAGTTGAAATATGCTCTGACAATCCTAGAATCTAGTGATCTCAATTTTGTTGGTCATCCTGTGTAATAATGGTCAAAGAATAGGGGTCAATGTGGGAAGCGTGTTATTAACTTGAATTATTATCTGAGTTATACTTGAAAATTATAATTTTTCAGATTTGTTATATAACCCCAAATATGAATGATTATTTATGTATATATATGGTGGCTGATACTGCCTTTACAATGTAAGCTCAACAACAAAGTAAAAATATTTGATATTGTAAATTTCAAATTTCAGAGGGAATAATGTGAATAGAAAGAATACTCCTTACCAACAAGGAATACCTTGTGCCAGTTGCCCTGGTCACTGTGAGAACGGCCTTTGTAGTAAGTTTGAAGTAATTAACTTGCTATTATTTTAAACAATTCTTAATTCATTTTCTTTTATTAATAAATTCCCTAAAGTAAGCAATAAAAAGAATGTGTTAATGCGAAAAGGAAAAGCTCATCAGTGTGTTAAATATTTTATACACTGCAGTGGTCTACACTGCATTTGTAATTACTACATACAACATAATGGAGTACTTACCATCAAGTAACATGTTGGATACATTTTAATTATTATGGATGGTAGAGTTGATTCGCTGAGAAATTTTACCTTTTAAATGTATTCACTATTGAATAGCATTCTTTCTGACCCAACTGTAATTCAGAATATTGAAAATATCAACACTATTAAACGAGTATAAAAGAAAGATAATATGTATAACACTGCTGAACACTACTTGCCTAGAGTAAGAACTTCTTGAGCAAAATGTGGCTAAGTTAGAATCATGTTATTTGAAGAGCTTTCTAGCAGTAGCATGCAGAAACAATTGCCTGACCTTCAGCTAGGAAACTTGAAATATGTAGATTTTGTAAAAAAGGATGTTATTACCATAGTAATATCAAAATAAATAACAAAAACAATATTTGATTTGTTACCTATGCTGGTTGAGTGCTAATCAAAAGAAAAGAGGAGTTCAAAAAATTCCTGTTTCTGCCTTAGATTTTTTAGTTGGAGCACCATTGCACTTGTATGTGGGAAGGTTTCAAGGGGGTTGCCCCAAGAATTGTTACTCTTTTGGCCGGCGCAGCGGCTCAATAGGCTAATCCTCTGCCTGCGGCGCCAGCACACGGGGTTCTAGTCCCGGTTGGGGTGCCGGATTCTGTCCCGGTCACTCCTCTTCCAGTCCAGCTCTCTGCTGTGGCCCAGGAGTGCAGTGGAGGATGGCCCAAGTCCCTGGGTCCTGCACCTGCATGGGAGACCAGGAGAAGCACCTGGCTCCTTGATTCCGGCAGTGCGCTGGCCGGAGTGGCCTTTGAGGGGTGAACCAACGGAAAAGGAAGACCCTTTTTCTCTGTCTCTCTCTCTCACTGTCCACTCTGCCTGTCAAAAAAAAAAAAAAAAAAAAAAAAGAATTGTCACTCTTATATGTAGTATGATGAGTTCAGTTTTAGACTTGTTGAATTGGGGCCCTTAGTGAGAATCCAACTGGAAACATTGAGGGGGAAATAGACATGTTTGCACTTTTTTACATCTGTATCCATCTTAAAGACAACTTACTCCAGAAGGAAAGTGTTGAAGTGTAAAACCCATGCAGTCCAATTGTGTGAGATGATGTAAATGTTATTTATGCATGTGTGTCTTGTTAGCTTAACCTAGGAGCATGTGAGGTCTCTGAATACTTTGACATGTGGGTAGTAAGATTAAGAAACAATGTTTCACTTAGTATTAATAGCTGCATGTGACTATTGGCCCCCATAGGGGACTCTGAGGATATAAAGAGATTTAATTATTCTCATTGCTGAATAAGAAAAATGAGCCAATTCATTTTAGAAACATACCACGAATTTGAAATAAAGTGACAGAATAATCACTGAGCACAACCAAAATACTTCATTTTTTCCTCAAGTCATAGAGCCCTATCACAGTGTGAGTAATGCTACCTTGTTATTCGTTTATAGCCTTTTCTTCAATCACTTTAAATGTATGGATTGTTTTGCTTCTACCAAGGAAATTAACCAGGATCTAACTTTCCTGTTTTTGTTACAGCCAATAGCTGCGAGTTTGAAGATCTCCTTAGCAACTGTGGCTCCTTGAAGAATACAGCTG
This sequence comes from Oryctolagus cuniculus, assembly GCF_964237555.1. Taxonomy (NCBI): domain Eukaryota; kingdom Metazoa; phylum Chordata; class Mammalia; order Lagomorpha; family Leporidae; genus Oryctolagus; species Oryctolagus cuniculus. Next base: position 120,575,830 of record NC_091436.1, read on the forward strand.
GCTGTGAACATGAATTACTCAAGGAGAAATGCAAAGCTACTTGCTTATGTGAAGACAAAATTTTCTAAAATGGCTTGTGTGTCTTCTGCAGAACAATGTGGAGAAGGGTTGCATTACTTACTTGACACCAGCCAGGGGAAATTGTAGCTATGTTAGTTATGAATTTGATACCCAACAGCTTTGCATCTTTTTTCTCCTCAATCTTCACAGAAATCTCTTATCATACGATGATTTTCCATAGCATCCTAGTCCATGATGACCTCTGGACTTTGATAGAAATTTTGCACTTTAAATGTAATGAATTGAGTCAAACTGAAGATGTTGAAAGTTATATAACAATAGGACTTACACCACCACCACATGGATTAAAATGGAGAATTTCGTGTCCAGAAACACACTAAAGGAGAAAAGACTGTAACATCCTTGCATTCCTACTACATGATTTCCACCTGTGTAAAGAATGAACTTAAAGCTTGGCATCTACATTTTTCCTATGGCACTTGTTAAAAATCAGCTTTTAGAATAAAAAACTAATCTGAGCAACCACAAAGATGTTCCAATGCAGTGTTTTTACTGTTTTAATAACTGACTTGAGCTACACTCAGTCCAGATAAATGACTACACCAAATCTATCAAATTTCAAACAAAAAAGGAATCCAGTTCTGTTTCTTTTCATCTTCTCCCTTTATTTTTTATTAGAAACCAAAAAGGAGATAGAATTTTCAAACACAGCCCTTAAGAAAACAAACTTATTACTTTGGCAACTTTTTATGACTATCATTCTGTTAGAGAGATTTACCATTGATAAGCGCTGTGTTTTCAGTATGATCTTTTCCTTTCACCTCATACAAGAATTTAACCCTGAAAAATCTATGCTAATGGCATTAAGATGATAAAAATTAATCTAACAATAGTGTTTAGAGGTAGGGCAGACTTAAACAAGGCCATTAGAATGTATCATCTGTAACTGTATCCTCTAAGAATAGGGGGAGAGAGAACAGAGGTACACACTTGCTCAAATCTAGATATGAGCTGTGTGGTTTGGATGCTCAGGAACCAAAACTGTGAGCCAAAATAATCCTCTTTTCTCTAAATAATCCTGCTTCAAGTAGCTTTCTGTAGCAATTAAAGGCCAACGTAATAAATCTTAGCATAAATTTTCTTTAGATGATAACAGCAGTGTGAAGTGGGCCCATTTTAAATATGAGAAATTGCACAAAAAATCTCAAAAAGGAAAATTTTGTCAGTAGTCGTAGGATAGATCTGGCCAGATGTTGAAATGACATGAGCCATTGATGCTTCTAAGATATTGAAATAGATTATTTGAATCATTCTATAGCTAAGAATGACTTTGAACTTAGAAGCTCCTAGGAGGGAAATTTCTAGGTTCAGATGATTTCACTGAAAAATCAAGTGGGGCTGTAGCACCTTGTTCACTAAATGCATTTCTTTATTTCGTGAACCTTATTTCAAAGAGAATTACATGCTTTAAGAGGTAACAAAGCAGGAGGCTGAAGCAGCCGTCAGTTGACCTTTGAGAGAACAAGGTATGTGTTGCAGAAGATTAGTGAGCATTTGGCATGGATTTCTATCTTTCTGGGACACAGATGGTGATATTGTTTGGAGTTGGAACCAAGCTCAAACAAGAACAAGCTATCAATTGTTACAAACTCAAGGTTACTGTGTGAAAATAAACTTTGGTTTACTGGGTTCAGAAGCATAGGTCAAAACTACTCACACATAAAGGAGTAAAAGCTATAGGATTCTTCTTTCTATATTATCCATTTACTATACTAATATTGTTCTCCAGTCACCAATGTATTTCTTAATTTCTCTGTGTTTTGCTTTTGCTGTTGACCTTATTGGGAATGTGAATTAACCTCATCTGTATTCCCCTTGTTAAATATTTCCCTGAATTAAGCACAAAATATACTATATTCATCAACCCCAATCTATTCCTGTTAGCCAGCTTTTAAAATTTTATATACCCTCCCTGATAGGCTTTCTTTGTTTATATAATAATATCAATACCAATGAAATATGAATATCAATGAAAAGTACTAACAAGTTGGAATAAATGTACATGAAAACACATGACCTTGGAGTCAATAATATTGTTTAGAAGTGATATGAAAACATAAACAAAAGACACATTTCAACCATCCCAGAGATAGAGATATATACAAAACAGAATGTGAACTCAGGAAAAGCATTGACATTTGCTTACACAGTCTAGAGAAGATCATCATGAACAAAAGTGTCCAGCTGAATTACAAACAAAAGTGAAAGTTTGAGAAGAAACGGGGAAAGAGAATGGTCCATAAAGCAGGTGCTCAAGCAGGGAGACAAGGGAGTTATTGGAAAGGGCTGAACCTTAGAACAGGTGGAATATGAAGGAGTCAAAACCCAAAAGCACGTCCTGAAAAAAATTTGTTCTCAGGATGAATGTCCAAACTATTTTGTAACCCATCCAACACAGGCCTGTTAAAAGTTTCCTAGCCCTGGAGCCGGCTTTAGGAGGGCACTGGTGTGTCAGACTTACACATCTTGTCAGATTATGGAAAAGTCCATTTGGATCCTGAAGGTAGGGATCAATGTGGTTCTGGAGTAGAAAAATAACAAGAACAGGTAAGAGTGGTCTTATTTTGCCAACTTGGATTTTAACCACTGATGGATAATATTAACATGAATAATAAAATGTATGATGATAAAAAGAACAAACCAAGTGGTTATTAAGCTAGTATGCAGCCGCAATCAAAAGAAAGCAATAGATGTCACAGGAAGAGAGTCCCAGATAAGGGAAAAGAACAGAACCTATCACTAAATGAAATCCTATAGTAAGCTGAAATCTTACTGAAATGGGGTTAGGCTGTCATGGACTAAGACAGCCTCAGAAATTTAAGTAACATTAAGGAAACTCTTATTTTTTACAGCCTATAGCACTCCATCATACTCTGGAACTGAATTAGAATGAGCGGGAGATAATTGGATATAAGAAGAACAAGGTGTGGATAAGATAGAACAAAAACTGTACTAAAATAGGAATGTGTAACAGTAATTGCCTACATGAAAAGTAAGAGTGAAAAAAAGAAGAAAAAGAACTTAACTATCCATCTCAAGGACCTAGAAAAGCAAGAAAAAACAATCCAAAATTAGCAGAAGAAAAGAAATAACCAAAGATCAGAGCAAGAATAAATGAGGGGGGTGGAGCCAAAATGGTGGAATAGTGAGGACATGCACTGATAGTCCAGGAAAAGATAGTTTAATAAAAGTGGAGTTGCTGTAGTTTCAGGGAAAGGCTCGGGAAAAAAATTGCAGAGGAAACTCTTCCAGATCTAGTGGATGTGACATGGAGGACCTACGGGGAGAGCAAGGACACCCACGGCTTGGGAGCCCAGCCGTGGAGTCTATGCATCTGTGCTGGAAGGGGAGGTGAGGTAAACCCTCAGTAACCCGAGACATTGGCGGGGTATGGCAGAAGGAGCCTAGAGGGAACGAGGCTTGAAGCCCCACTAGGGAAAGCTCACCAGGCTAACTAGATGAGAGAGGAAAAAAAAAAGGACCGGTACAGACAGGAGTTCTCTCTCTCTCGGCTCACCTCTCAAAGGCGAGCAAGACAAAAAGCAGACGCCATTTTGGACATACGTAAAAGCTGTGCAACCCCAGGGCTGAGCCTGCCCTCAGTCAAGCAGAAAAACCTGACTCTGGGGGGTGAAATAATAGGTAAGGACCTAGTGAATGTGTGGAGCTAATGAACTGAGACTGTGAGAAAAAAGAAGGTGGATGATAGAATACATGGAGTTCACGTGAGTACTCTCCAGAGACACTACAATTTGGTAACCTTGGCAACCCAGTGGGAGACTGCAGGGGAATTTGAGCCCACACTGAGGGGAGGACAGATTCTTTGTGTGGTCCTTGGGAAAGAGCAGATGAATGTTATACCCACAGGAGCCAGAGATCTGGAGCTGACTACCTTCAATTCCTCTCAGCTGTGCGGAATTACTTCCCTTCTGAATCAACAAAAAGAGAGAGGGATTTACCATGCCTAAACTGAGTGTGTCACCATTGGCACACCCTTAACCCTGAAGAACCAAACAGAGCTCTCTGGCCACACCCATCTCAAGCCTCTAAGGCTTCTTCAAAAGCAGACAATCCACTTAATACAGTCATAGTATAACAAGAAAAAAACACCACAGTGAGGGAAGAAGAATCCAAAGAATATCTCCACAATGCCAAGCAACAAACACAGAAACTGAGGAAACAAGAAGAAACAAGACATTATGACGTCCACAAATGAACAAGACACTCCAAGCCAAGATTATGAAGATAATGAGATAGAAGAAATGCAAGACATGGATTTCAAAAAATTTATGATAAGAACATTTAGAAGTTTTCAAAAACAAAAGCTTGAGCTACGGAAATCTTTACTGGACAGGATAGAAAATCTCTCTTGTGAAAATGAAATCTTAATGAGGAATCAAAATGAAACACAGAAACTAGTAGAACAGGAAAGTGTGATAGTGAAGAGAAATCAAAATGAAATGAAGAACTCAATAAATCAAATGACAAACACATTAGAGAGCCTTGAAAACAGAGTCAGTGAAGCAGAAGAGAGATTTAGAGAGAGACTTAGAAGACAGAGCACAGGAAAGTATACAGTCAAACCAAAGAAAAGAAGAGGAAATTAGAAATCTAAAAAATATTGTTGGGTATCTACAGGATACTATTAATAAACCAAGCATTCAAGTTCTAGGAGTTCCTGAAGGCATGAGGAGACAGACAGGATTAGGAGGCCTTTTTAGTGAGATATTAGCAGAAAATTTCCCGGGTATGGAGTAGAACAGAGACATATCCTCGTACAGGAAGCTCATAGAACCCCTAGTAAACATGACCAAAAGAGATCCTCACCATGACACGTTGTAATCAAACTCAACACAGTGAAACATAAAGAAAAGATTCTAAAATGTGCAAGAGAGAAACATCAGATTACCCTCAGATGATCTCCAATTAGACTCACAGCTGACTTCTCATCAGAAACCCTAGAAGCTAGGAGGGAATGGTGAGACATAGCCCAGGTACTAAGAGAGAAAAACTGCCAGCCCAGAGTATTATATCCTTCAAAGCTCTCATTTGTGAATGAAGGTGAAATAAAGACCTTTCATAGAAAAAAGAAATTGAAAGAATTTGTTGCCACTTGTCCAACCATGCAAAAGATGCTTAAAGATGTGTTACACACAGAAACACAGTCATCAATATGAAAGAAGGTAAAGGAAGAAAACCTCGCAGCAAAAGATCACAGGAAGTTCAAAGCAGATATTAGAAAATAACTTAGGGAAAATGGCAGGGCAAAGTTACTACTTATCAATAGTCACATTGAACGTTAATGCTCTCAACTCTCCAATTAAAAGGCACAGATTGGCTGACTGGCTTAAGGAACAAAACCCATCTATTTGCTGCTTACAAGAAACACATCTCTCCAACAAAGATGCATGCAGACTGAAAGTGAAAGGCTGGAAAAAGATATACCATGCCAACAGAAATGAAAAAAGAGTGGGTGTAGCCATCTTAATATCAGACAAAATAAACTTTACCACAAAAACTGTTAAGAATGACAAAGAGGGGCACTATATAATCATTAAGGGATCAATTCAACAGGAAGATATAACAATTATCAATGTATATGACCTAATAACAGGGCACTGGCTTACTTAAAAGATATGTTAAGGGACTTAAAGGGAGACTTAGATTCCAATACAATAGTACTGGGGAACTTCAATACCCCACTCTCAGAAATAGACAGATCAACAGGACAGAAGAACAAGGATACAGTAGATTTAAATGACACTATAGCCCAAATGGATCTAACAGATATCTACAGAACTTTTCATCCTACACTTAAAGAATTTACATTCTTCTCAGCAGTACATGGAACCTTCTCTAGGATTGACCACATACTAGGCCATAAAGCAAGTCTCAGCAAATTCAAAAGAATGAGAATCAAACCATGCAGCTTCTCAGACCATAAAGGAATGAAGTTGGAAATTAGCAACTCGGGAATCCCTAGAGCATATGCAAACACATGGAGATTGAAAAACATGCTCCTGAATGAACAATGGGTCATAGAAGAAATCAAAAGAGAAATCAAAAACTTTCTGGAAGTAAATGAGGATAACAGCACAACATATCAAAACTTATGGGATGCAGCAAAAGCAGTGTTAAGAGGAAAGTTTATAGCAATAGGTGCTACATCAAGAAATTGGAAAGGCACCAAATAGATGAACTTTCAATGCGCCTTCAAGGATCTAAAAAAAACTGCAGCAAACCAGACCCAAATCTAGTAGGAGAAGAGAAATAATTAAAATCAGAGGAGAAATCAACAGGATTGAATCCAAAAAAAAAATTACAAAAAATCAGCCAAACGAGGAGCTGGTTTTTTGAAAAAATAAACAAAATTGACACCCCATTGGCCCAACTAACTAAAAAAGAAAAGACTCAAATCAATAAAATCAGAGATGAAAAAGGAAATGTAACAACAGACACCATAGAAATAAAAAGAATCATCAGAAATTACTACAAGGACTTGTATGCCAGCAAACAGGGAAATCTATCAGAAATGGATAGATTCCTGGACACACGCGACCTACCTAAATTGAACCAGGAAGACATCGAAAACCTAAACAGACCCATAACCGAGTTAGAAATTGAAACAGTAATAAAGGCCCTCCCAACAAAGAAAAACCCTGGACCAGATGGATTCACTGCTGAATTCTACCAGACATTTAAAGAAGAACTAATCCCAATTCTTCTCAAACAATTCAGAACAATCGAAAGAGAGGGAATCCTCCCAAATTCTTTCTATAAAGCCAGCATCACCTTAATCCCTAAGCCAGAAAAAGATGCAGCATTGAAAGAGAATTACAGACCAATATCCCTGATGAATATAGATGCAAAAATCCTCAATAGACTTCTGGCCAATAGAATGCAACAACACATCAGAAAGATCATCCACCCAGACCAAGTGGGATTTATCCCTGGTATGCAGGGATGGTTCAATGTGCGCAAAACAATCAATGTGATACACCACATTAACAGACTGCAGAAGAAAAACCATATGATTATCTCAATAGACGCAGAGAAAGCATTTGATAAAATACATCACCCTTTCATGATGCAAACCCTAAGCAAACTGGGTATGCTTAACTGAAAAGTGATCTCTGTTAAATGTAAGAGTGGGAATAAGAGAGGGAGGAGATATACAATTTGGGACATGCTCAAGCTGACTTGCCCCAAATGGTGATGTTAGAAATGTGCCAGGGGATTCCAATACAATCCCATCAAGGTGGCATGTGCAATGCCATCTCACTAGTCCAAGTGATCAATTTCAGGTCACAATACATCATAATGATAGGTCTAAGAGTCAAAGGGATCACATAAACAAGACTAGTGTCTGCTAATACTAACTGGTAGAATAAAAAAGGGAGAGAACAATCCAACATGGGAAGCAGGATACACAGCAGACTCATAGAATGGCAGATGTCCTAAACAGCACTCTGACCTCAGAATCAGCAATTAAGGCATTCGGATCTGGCTGAAGAGCCCATGAGAGTATTTTAGGCATGGAAAGCCAAGACACTGTGGCAAAAAAAGGGGGGAGCTAAAGGAAATATGAGTGAAATGAAATGAAATGTGAGTGAGATCCCAGTAGAAAGAACGGGGCCATCAAAGAAGTAGGTGCCTTTCTCTGAAGGGAGGAGAGAACTTCCACTTTGACTATGACCTTGTCTAAATAAGATCAAAGTCGGCGAACTCAAAAGGCTTCCATAGCCTTGGCAACTCATGACAAGAGCCTAGGGTGATTACTGATGCCATAAACAAGAATGTCAATTTGTTAAGTCAACAACAGGAGTCACTGTGCACTTACTCCTCATGTAGGATCTCTGTCCTTAGTGTGCTGTACATTGAGATTTAATGCTATAACTAGTACTCAAACAGTATTTTACACTTTGTGTTTCTGTGTGGGTGTAAACTGATAAAATCTTTACTTAATATATGCTAAACTGATCTTCTGTATATAAAGAGAATCGAAAATGAATCTTGATGTGAATGGAAGGGGAGAGGGAGCGGGAGAGGGGAGGGGTGCAGGTGGGAGGGAAGTTATGGGGGAGGGGGGAAGCCATTGTAATCCATAAACTGTACTTTTGAAATTTATATTTACTAAATAAAATTTTAAAAAGAATAAATGAAACATAGAATTAAGAAATAATTCAAAGATCAGTGATGCAACAATTGCCTTTTAGAAAAGATATATAATTGACAAAATTTTAATTTAATTAACCAAAAAATAAAATGATTCAAAAATCAGAGATGAAACAGGAGGTATTACAATTCACCCCACAGAATTGCATATGACCATTAGGGACTATTATAAACAACTATATGCCAGTATATTGGAAAATCTAGAAGAAATAGATAAATTTATAGGAAAATATTAAACCAAGAAGACACAGAAAACCTGAACAGACTAAGAATAGCAATTAGATTGAATCAGTAATAAGTCATCCAATTAGTAAAAGCAAAAACCCCAGCCATTTGTGATTCTTTTCAAAAATTGTCTATTCAGGTGTTTTGCCAGTTTCTTAACTAGACTCATCGCTTTTTGTTCAGTTTTTGAGTTGTTGATATATTCAAGATATAAATCCTTTGTTGGGTAAATAGGTTCCAAATATTTTCTCCCTTTCTTTCTGATGTCTCATCCACTATTGATTATTTCCTGCCTGTGTGGAAGCTTCTGAGTGTTACAAAATCCTGTGTTTGCTCTAGCTGCTTCTGCTTCAGAGCTCTTAGCCAAGAAATCAGCACTTACATCAATATTTTCAAGTGTTTCCTTGTTTTAATTCTAGAAATTTCAGTTTCAGGTCTTACATTTGGAATTTTTTAATAAAAATGTTATTGAATTAGTTTTATCTAAAAGAAAATATATTTTTATTTATTTGAAAGGCAGAGTTACAGAGACAGAGACAGAAACAGAGACAGAGAGGTCTTCCATCTGCTGATTCACTCCCCAAATAGCCATGACAGCCAGGACTGGGCCAGGCTGAAGCCAGGAGTCAGGAACTTCTTTTGAGTCTCCCACAGGGGTGCAGAGGCCCAAACACATGAGCCATCATCCACTGCTTTCCCAAGCACATTAGTAAAGAGGTGGATTGAAAGTGGAGCAGCAGGGACTTGAACTGGCACCCACAGGGGATTCTGGCAACAGAAGCAAAGGCTTAACCTGCTATACCACAGCATCGACCCCACATTTGGGTTTTTGATTTGCTCTAAGTTGATTTTTCATATGCTGAAAGCTATGGAACTAAATTCATTGTCCTACAAATTTATGACCAGTTCAGCTAGCATCACTTATTGAAAACTGTATACTTTCTCAATTTCACTCTTGGTATCTTTGTCAAAAATCAATTGGTGTAGGTACATGGATTAACTTCTGGGGTCTTTTTCTGTTCCAATGATATATGTGCTGATTTTTATTGCTCCCAGATTAGGGAGCAAGCATGTCCCATGAAAATAAAAATAGTAATATTAATGATATCACTGTGTGCATGGGTGATTTTTATGTTTTCAAAGTGCTTTTACATTAGTTATTTCTTTAAACTCAACAAAAATGGTATGAAATGACCCTATTACCCCTACCTGCAACCTGACAAATAAGATTTTCAAGCTGAGTAAGACATCATCATCATCAACAACAAATACTCCAAATTCTTAACACTTACAGTGTTTTTCCTTTATGATATTACCAATTGCCAAAGTTTTTATTTGCCAGGTATTTCTATGACCTAAAAAATTCTTATTTGTAACACTAAACTGATGTGCCTTATAAAAATAAGTTCATTTTATTCAATATTTTTCTTTTTTGTCTTAAAAATTTTATATTATTCTCCAACCTCTGTTCATGCTGCCAAAATACTATAAGGGCCGGCATTGTGGCAGTCAGTTAAGCTGCCACTAGCAACACAGGTATCCCATAACAGAGTGCTGGTTGGAGTTCCTGGCTCCTGGTTTCAACCTGATGCAGACCTGGCTATGAAGGACATTTGAGAAGTGGATCAGTGAATAGAAGCATAGAAAATCAGTCTACCAATCAGATTATAAAGCATGCACTTCTTTGTTGTGAATCTAAGTTGTGTGTGTGTGTGTGTGTGTGTGTGTTTTCCTGTGATGTTTAGGATTGGAGCACAGAAGAAAGAGCAAATGTTCAGGAGTGGGTAAAACAGTCAATTCTCATAGTATAACACATTAAGGAGTAAGTGCACAGTGACTCCTGTTGTTGATTTAACAACTGACGCTCGTATTTATGATGTCAGTGATCACCTGAGGCTCTTGTCATGAGCTGCCATGGTTATGGAAGCGTCTCAAGTCCACAAACTCTGACATTATTTAGACAGGGCCATAATCAAAGTGGAGGTTCTCTCCTCCCTTCAGAGGAAGGTACCTCCTTCTTTGATGACCCCTTCTTTCCCCAGGACTCTAACTCACAGAGACCTTTCGTGCAGGTCATTTTTGCCACTGTCTTGGCTTTCCATGCCAATCAGTGTACTTTAGAACACAATGATCCAGTCTACCAAAAAAAAAAAAAAAAAAAAACAGTGTGTAGATTAGAAATACCTGTGAATAAATGAAAAAGCAAAATGGCAATGGACCTTGGTAAGATACTGCATTAAGAAGATTGTGAATAAATACTGTTATATTTTTATATTTTTAAAGTCACTTTTTATATGGAAAGAAATGATTATGATAAAAACAAATTTGTATATATTTATGGATTACATCATGCAAATAATTTATCACATGATCTTGTTTGCTGCTCTCAACAAGCTCAGGATTAAAGTGGATAATGTGTCATCTCTTTTTTTGTAATCTTAAATATTAGTAAATCATGATTGGAAGAAAAGTAATTAATCACAGAACACAAGCTGAAGAGGAAACATACTAGAAACATTTAATGAAGTTTTCTGGTCTTTAACACATTGTCCATTTTATAATATTATATAGATGCTTAGTGTTTTGAAATGTATTTTTATATTCATAAAATATATTGAGTTATGTTTAATTGCTTCTTAGTTTGATTCCAAAGTTTTTAACTGTTTAAATATTTAACCAAAATAAATGTCATTAAAATTCATATAAATGTAAATTATTTTTAATCATTTATATCAAGTGATCTAGAATTGTGTATGTTCTGAGTGTCAGGATTGTACAGAATACAATGTAGCAAACTCAGGAAACCAATAAGACATATCAACAATTATGAAATACTAAGAGACAAAAAATGCATGCATGAACATTACATAAAATATTATGTACATTATCCAGAATGAATTACATATGTTTAATCACAGTTTGAAAGTAGTGGATTATTTACTTGTTATTTCAGGCAAACTATTATTACTCATATTTTTGGCACATATAATAATAAAATTATGAGGAGAGATGAATGCACACAGAGGAAAGTTTAATAAACAGTCTTAGGATCCAATTCTATGGTTAGATTCTTAATATCTTCCCTTCCCTGTTAATAGAGATATCCAGGGGTCCGGTGCTATGTCCGGTGTGGCAGATTGGGGCACCACCTGCGGCTCCAGCATCCCACATGGTAACTGGTTCTGGTCCTGGCTGCTCCACTTCTGATCCAGCTCTCTGCTGTGGCCTGGGAAGGCAATGGAAGATGGTTCAAGTTCCTGGGCCCCTGCACCCACGTGGAAGACCCGGAGGAAGCTCCTGACTCCTGGTTTCGGATCGGTGCAGCTCTGGCCATTGTGGCCACCTGGGGAGTGAGCCAGCAGACTTTATCTCTCTTTGTCTCTGCTTCTCTGTCTGTAACTCTACCTTTCTAATAAATAAATAAAATCTTAAAAAAAAGAATAGTTGGAAGTGATTCCCTCTTAACACAGAATTTGGTATCTAAGAATGAGATGGAAGACAGTTACTCTAAAATTGGGAGACATGAGTCGTGAAGGCCAAATAAATGTAAAAAAGGACAACCTGAAAATAGAAAATAAGGGAAAACTGTCATATTATTAGCAGTATGAGAAGATAAAGTTCAGTCCATCCATTAAGCATATATATATATATTTATAGTAACCTAAAAGAACCACATAAATTTATTTAGTCTAAAATTAAAGGCTTTAATATTTGACAAGCAAAATACTTTATACATCATGATGCATATAATGATCACATTATCATTATTCTGACTATAAAATCAGAGAAAATATTTGTGTGACTAGTTGATCAGGACTATATATCCTTTTGATAATATTTTCTATACACTTCTTTGTTATTTCTCATATTAAGTCAAACCACCTTTCATAAAAATGAAGTGCACTACCATAGTTTAAGTATGTTACAAGATTTGTCCAGATGCAGAGGAACAGAAGCACAAAAGTAGAAGGGAACAAAAACTTTCAAAAATTTATACCACATGATATGTATAAGATATTTTATTACAATTCAATATATGGCTTTTCACACTTTATCACAATTAAATGAAATTATGACTTTTCTTATTTACCATTATGGAAATTTATAGCCAAGAAATAATAGGTACATAAATTTAGTCCATGTTGTTAGGCCACAATTCTCAAGCTCTTCACATTATACACTATTAAATACAAAAGGGCATGGGCTGTGGGTGTCTTTTGAGTCTGATCTTGCCTATGAAACAATTTCTTCTTTGATTGCATAGAAGGCAGTTCTGTCATGATTTTTTAAATTTTACTTTATTTATAAATCAAAGAGGCTGATACAGAGAGACAAACACAGAGAAGTTTTTCATCTGTTATTTCAATTCCCAAATGGCTGCAACAATTAAGGTTGGGCGAGGCTGAAGGTAGGAACCAGGAACTCTGTCAGAATCTCCCACATGAGAGTCTCTCACAGATACTCAACCACTTGAGTTTTTATCATGACTATTAAAATAAGGATGAGGATTTATTACTAATAGTTTTAAATTGGAAAAACAAATTTATAGCACTATAGCTTTCATATTAAAATATTTTATTAAATATCACCAATGTTGGAGCAAGATGTTGTGACAGAGCGTGTTATCACTTGGTATGTTCGCATTTTATATCAGATTGCCTGATATCTAGTTTCATCTTGACTTCCAAACCACCTTCCTACTAATTCCTAATAATTCATATCTTGGGTGATAGCAGGTGATGCCACAAGTGCTTATTTAGGTCCCTGCCACACCTACAGAGTTCCTGGCTCCTGGTTCAGCCTGGTGAATTCCCAGATTTTGAGAGCATTTGGGGAGTAAGCAGATGGAGGAAATCTTTCTTTCTCTCCCCTCCCCCTTCATTTCAAATATATACAAATAAACATTTCTTTAAAAATGAACTGCATAAAAAACACTTTATCCTCTTGGAATGGACTCAAGTAAAGGAAAAAAATGGCTTTTAAAAGTTTTCCAATACAAAGTCAACGTACACAGGTAGCCATATTTACATCAGTAATTTAAATATCTACCACTTATATTTTATATAAGAAAACAATTTTCAAATAATGTTTTATTGTTTGACAAAAGGAGGTGATCTGGATAATCAGACATTAGAGCACAGAATAACACAATGATGATATGAAAGGAATTAATGATCATTAGAAGGAAGATTTTACTTCTAAAGAATATTTTACTAATGCTTTTCTCCCCACTGGCTTAATGCCATCCAAGATACTCTGGGAGTACTTACACTATTTATTGTGTAATAAATACTAAATAAAATCAAATCCTTGTAATGGCTTCCTGCAAGACCAAACCTCTGAAGGCAGATCAAAAGACATTAAATCAAGGGAAAGTTTCAAGCCCAGAAACAATCCTATATTGGCGTGGAGTGAGGTACATCAAAGACCCTGAGGCGATCTCAGACTTGTAACAGGCAAGGGTAGATTGAGAGGTAGAGTATCAAAATTCTCAAGTTATGCAAATCAGATGTAGCTAAGAGTTCCAGGTATATTGTTTAGTAAATTAAAATAAAGGGTAGGGAATTTACCCTTGAAAACAAAAAATGATTTTCAGGAATTGGTAAAACAACTTTTCTTATTTGTATATCTTGATAAATTTCCCCAATGATGAAGTATGGCAGTTTTGTAGAATGTATATGCTACCAAAGACTACTTTTTGTCACACAGACAGGTGGCAATATGAAAGGAAATAATCAGAATGAAAATCAAATATTACATTTAAAAGTTAGAAATAATTGTAGCAGATAATTTTGTGATACAATTAATACATACACGTAACTATGCCTATTGTGTATATATGTGTCAATGATTTTTATAATTTTCATGTATAACTGATACACTAAATTGTGTCTATTTATGGGATAAAGACATAAAGTCCTCTCCTAGCTTTTTTTAATATATAGGCTTTCTTTTTATTTGAAAGGCACAGTTACAGAGAGAGAGAGAGGGAGAGGCAGAGAGATGAAAACATCATTCACCTGCTGGTTCACTCCCCAAAAAGTAGTAATGGCCAGGGCTGGGCCAGACCAAAGCCAGGAACCAGGAGCTTCTTCCTGGTCTCCCATATGGGTGCAGGGGCCCAAGCCCTTGGGCCATCTTCCTCTGCCTCTCCAGGCACATTAGCAGGAAGTTGGATCAAAAGTAGAGCAGCCAGGACTCAAAGCAGTAGCCTATATGGGATGATGGTGCTGCAGATGTTTGCTTTACCGGTTACACCACAATACCATCCTCATTTTCTAGCTCTTTTGAAAAAAAGAAGAAGAAATATAAGTACAATGTACTTTACTATTTCACTTGTCAAACTACAATGTTATACAACACCTTCTTTCCTCTATCTAAATATAAATAGGTACCTGTTAACCTTTTCTCATTGCTTCTCTCCTTACCCTCCCCAGACTCCAGTAACAACCATCCTACTCTCACATTCTACCAGGTCAAGTTTCTTAGATTGTACTTACGGGTGATATTAGGCAACACTTTTCTCTTCTTTTCTTTTTCTTTTTCTTTTCTTTTCTTTTCTTTTCTCCTGTCTCTCTCTCTTTCTCTCTTTCCTCTTTCTTCTTTCCTGGTTTACTTCATTTAATATAATGACCTTCATAATGTCACAAATTATACGATTTCATTCTTTTTTTTAACTTTTATTTAATGAATATAAATTTCCAAAGTACAGCTTAGGGATTACAATGGCTTCCCCCCCATAACGTCCTTCCCACCCGCAACCCTCCCCTTTCCTGCTCCCTCTCCCCTTCCATTCACATCAAGATTCATTTTCGTTTCTCTTTATATACAGAAGATCAGTTTAGCATACATTAAGTAAAGATTTCAACAGTTTGCTCCCACACAGAAACATAAAGTGAAAAATACTGTTTGAGTACTAGTTATAGCATTAAATCTCAATGTACAGCACACTAAGGACAAAGATCCTACATGAGGAGTAAGTGCACAGTGACTCCTGTTGTTGACTTAACAAATTGACACTCTTGTTTATGGCCTCAGTAATCACCCTAGGCTCTTGTCATGAGCTGACAAGGCTATGGAAGCCCCTGAGTTCACCGACTCTGATCATATTTAGACAAGGCCATGGTCAAAGTGGAAGTTCTCTCCTCCCTTCAGAGAAAGGTACCTCCTTCTTTGATGACCCGTTCTTTCCACTGGCATCTCACTCACAGAGATCTTTCATTTAGGTTTTTTTTTTCCCCAGAGTGTCTTGGCTTTCCATGCCTGAAATACTCTCATGGGCTTTTCAGCCGGATCTGCATGCCTTAAGAGCTGATTCTGAGGCCAGAGTGTTGTTTAGGACATCTGCCATTCTATGGGTCTGCTGTGTATCTCACTTCCCATGTTGGATCATTCTCTCCCTTTTTGATTATATCAGCTAGTATTTGCAGACACTATTCTTGTTTATGTGCTCCCTTTGGTTCTTAGTCCTATCATTATGATCAATTGTGAACAGAAATTGATCACTGGGACTAGTGAGATGGCATTGGTACATGCCACCTTGATGGGATTGAATTGGAATCCCCTATATGTTTCTAACTCTACCGTTTGAGGTAAGTCAGCTTGAGCATGTCCCGAATTGCACATCTCTTCCCTCTCTTATTCCCACTCATATTTAACAGTGATCACTTTTCAGTTAAGTTTCAGCACTTAAGAATAATTGTGTATTGATTACATTCTTTTTTGGCTGAAAAAATATTCCACTGTGTCTGTGTATCACATTTTTCTTTGACCATTTAACAGTTTATGAACACTTAGGTTGTCTTCATTTCTTAGCAATTGTAAACAGTTCTGCAAAAACATGGAATGCAGATGTTTCTTCAATAGATTCATTTCATTTTCATGTATATGTACTCAGCACTGGAAATGCTGGATTATAGGGTAGTGCTATTTTTACATTTTTGAGGAAAATCCATGCTGTTTTACACAATGGCTATACTAATTTACATTCTCACTAACTTGAACAAGGTTTTTATTGCACATAATTGTCAGTATTTGTTATTTTTTATTGACAATATTTTAAATTAAGTGAAGTGATGTGCTGTTTTTGTTTTGATTTTCATTTGCCTGATGATTAGCAATGTTGAGCAATTTGTCAAATACCTATTGGCTGTTTGAACGTCTTCCTTTGAAAAGTGTCCATTCAGATCTGCTGCTCATTTTAATTTAGTTATTTATTCCTGCTCTATTGGATTCAGTTTCTTTAAAAAAAAAAATTGATTGACTGATTTAAAAGTCAGAATTGCAGAGGGAAAGTCAGAGACAGAGGATCTTCCATCCACTGCTTGACTCCCTAGTTGGTTACAATAGCCTTAGGCTGGTCCAGGCCAAAGCCAGGAGCCTGGAACAACTTTGAAGTCTCCCACGTTGGTAGCAGGGGCCCAAACTTGAGTCACCTTCTGCTGTTTTTTTCAGGCCATTGGCAGTGAGCTGGATTGGAAGTGGAGCATGCAGGAACATGAACCAGCACGTGCCTGTGTCACAGGCAGCAGCTTTACTCGGTGTGCCACAGTGCTGGCCCTGGGTTCAGTTTCTTATACATTCTTGTTATTAACCCTTTTAAATGTGTAGTCTGTAAATATTTTCACTTAATTTGTTGGTAGATTCTTCATCTGTTTTTATTTGCTATGCAGAAGCTTTTTAGTTTGAAGAAATCTCATTTGTCTATTTTAGCTGTGGGGATCTTATTCATAAAAATGTTTTTCATCCCAGTGTCCTTAAGTATTTTCTCTGTGTTTTCTTCCAGCAGTTTCATTGTTTCAGGTTTCACACTTGGGTCTTTAATCCACTTTGAGTTAATTTTTGTTCGTGATGAAAGATTAAGATCTTGTTTCATTCTTTTGCATGTGGATATTCAATTTTCCCAAAAAGATTTATTGAAGAGGCTGACCTTGCTCCAGTTCATATTCTTAGCACCTTTATTGAAAATCGCTTTTCTAGTTGATGCAGGGATTTACATTTAAACTTTCTATTCAGTGAGTTTCCTAACTTTTGTCTTAATAGCCTTTCAGTTGGAAGAATTCCTGTTAGCATGCATTATAGGACACATCTGGTGGTGGTGAATTCTCTCAAAATTTGCATGAAACTGTTGAAATCTTTACTTAATGTATACTAAACTGATCCTCTGTAAAAAAAAAAAAAAAAAAAAAAAAAATTCTCAACTCCCAACTTGACTCTCACTGGGATTAAACATGACAATAGGTCTGATCTGATTTCATCATCATTTAAAAAAAATCATCTATTATTTTTCACTTTATGTTTCTGTGTGGGAGCAAACTGTTGAAATCCTTACTTAATGTATACTAAGCTGATCTTCTGTATATTAAGATAATCAAAAATGAATCTTGATGTGAATGGAAGGGGAGAGGGAGTGGGAAAGGGGAGGGTAGTGGGTGGGAGGGACGGTATGTGGGGGAAGCCATTGTAATCCATAAATCGTACTTTGGAAATTTATATTCATTAAATAAAAGTTAAAAAAAAAATTTGCATGTCTGGGAACTTTTATCCCCTCATTCATATCTAAATGGTAGCTTTGTTGGGGACAATATTCATGTTGGCAAAGATTTTTTTCTTTATAACTATGAAAGTCTCTTTCCACACTTGACCTGTAACATTTCTGCTGATAAGTCTACAGTCAGATGAATTAGAACTTCATGATGCATCAGTTATTCTTTTTTGGTATTAAAAACTTTGAGAATCCTCTATCTTTAACATTGGAGACATTGATTATAATATGTATTGCGATACATTTGGTTGAGTCTCTGATCTTACCGTATTTGTTTTATCTAGATTTTTGAATATGCTTTCTATGCATTTACCTTCTAACATATCCTTTGAACTCAACAGCTAGAACATTAACTATTTTTAAAATATTTATTTATTCATTTATTTGGAGAGTCGGGGAGACATCTTCTATCCACTGGCTGATTTCCCAAATGACTGCAGCAACCAGAGAAGACACAGGCCAAATCCCAGAGATAGGAACTCCATCCTGATCTCCCACAGGGGTGGCAGGATTCCAAGTACTTTGACCATCTTCCACTGTCTTCCCAAGCACATTAGCAGGAAGCTGGATCAGAAGTGAAGCTACCAGGACTCAAATGGGGACTTCTATATTGAATGCTGCAGTTGCAACCTTCAACTTAACCTATGGCACACAATCTGAGCCTTAAGAAACTAACCTTCTAAATTCTGTCCCAAAATTCCTGAAATGTTTCTTCATTTTTTCTTCATTTTTCATAGTTCTCCTCCTACTGAGCATTTTCCAATAATCTAACTCCAAATTTGCTAGTACATCTGTTTGATCTATTCTGCCATTGATGTCTTCTATCACATTTTTAATTTTGCTTAGGCACTTTTCTCCTGAAGAATTTATTTGTTTTAATTATTTCCATCTCTCTTAAGTTTCTCATGTAGAGTATTTAATTGTTTCTGTCTATTTTTCTGAAGTTTATTGAGTTCCATTAAAATAGATAATTTGATTTCTGCATGTAGACATATTCATATGCCAGTTTTTCTATAGTCAACTGCTGACATTATTTTACTCATTAAGTGAGATCATAGTTGCCTATAAGACCTTGATGTTTGTCATGTAACACTGTCTGCACATTGAAAATTTGGAATTTTTTCTAGTTTCCATAGTCTGATCTGGTGTCTATCTTCCAGAAAATCTAATCAGTGTGATAATTGTCTCTAAGCCTATGGAGACTCCTACTATTTCAGCACTAGAGAGCACCAGAAGTTGAAGTTTTCCCCAAATCTGCTGTTGGGATGCATTATCTTTGTTTCAACACTAGCAGGTGTCCCAAGCCCAAGTTTGTCATAAATTTGCAGTTGAGATGCTATTAAGAATGAACTGTGGGTTTAACTAAAATAAGGTACTCCACTTCTGCAAGCATCTTTTTGGATAGGGATAGATACAGATGCTTGACTCTACTGCCATCCATTCTGCAATGCTACATTAGAGCCCACAGTCAGCCTGGACTAGGAGAGCATGTAAGACATGGCTCACACTGCCATGGCCGATGTGCTACTGAGGTGGACATTCAGTTGTAAGCCACTACAAAGAGCTTTAGATGATACTGGCTTGAATATAAGCCCCACCATTTGTGGCTACAGGTCTGCATTATGCACCAAGGGGCACCCAGAAACTCCATGTACAGGCACTGGCCTGAGTATGGGGACCATTAAGATGAATAATTAAAAATGTTAATGATATTGTTCTATAAAATTGCAGATCTACAACAAGTACATTGTCTTTCTGAAGCATAATATTATATGGTACAATTAAATTATAACATAATGTTCCTTGTTTAAATTGATGTTAGAACCAACACAATGTTTGGAATATTTGAAAAATGAAAACATTTCCTCAAATGTTTGATATCACTACATATTAACTGGTATTAATTTTCTTAAAATTTTACAAGCAGAGCCATTACCACCCTCAAATGTTGTCATAGCCTCTTTGTCATAAATTATCACAGCACTACAAAAAAAAGTAATAAAATATTCTGGTCTTCACATGAAATGAGCATAATCTTTACTCCCTTTTGTATGGAGTACATTTATACACTTCTTAGGATATTAGACATCTATCAAACATAAAGTATATTTTTCATTTAATGACACATATTAATTCACCATTCCTGTGTTTGCTCACACTGAGTAGCCTATCTCATGATTATAATTATTAGATCCTTTGACCTTTTGACTATGTAAATATTGACCAGTTCATTCAAAAGCTCTAGTAAATATGCAGTTTCTTTGAAACGTGGAAGTTTAAAGTTATTTAGCATTCTTTGTTCAAGAAATCAAACGTGAGGGTGTCTTATTCTGTTCTGTGCTGATATAATAGAATTCCAAAATAACATAATGAAAAACTAATTTCTCAGAATTCTGAGGGTTGGGAAATCTAATAACAAGGCAAGGGTATTCTTGATGCATTCGCCTATGGCCAGGGACAGAGGGAGACAGAGGCAATGGGAGACTGAACTCACCCTTTTATAACAAATCCACCCCCAAGATAACAGTAATCAATTGAAAGGGATATTGCTCACATGGTATAAACGCCTGGTCACCTCTCATTAGGATCCACTTCCTTGGGGCCCGTTCTGTGGTGTAGCTGGTAAAGCTGTCACCTGCAATGTCGGCATCTTATATGGGCACCAGTTCAAGTCCCGGCAATTCCACTTTCTATCCAGCTCTCTGCTATGGCCTAGGAAAGCAGTAGAAGATGGCCAAGTCCTTGGGCCCCTGCTCCTGTGTGGGAGACCCAGAGGAAACTCCTGGCTTCTGGCTTCGGATTGGTGCAGCTTGGACGTTGTGGCCAACTGGGGAGTGAACCAGCGGATGGAAGACCACTCTCTGCTGCCTCTCCTTCTCTCTCTCTGTAACTCTGGCTTTCAAATAAATAAATAAATCTTAAAAAATAATCCACTTCCGAACTCCATTCCATTGCTTTGGAGATTGAGTTTACAACACTAACTTTAAAATCATAGCATCCTGTGTCTGATCTGCAAAATTCATGTCCATATCACATGCAAGATAGTATTCATTTCATCCCAGTAACCTCAAGTTTTAATTCATCCCAGCACCAACTCAAAAATTCGAAGTCCAGAGTTTCATATAAATCAGATATGGGTGTTACTCAAGAACATTCATCTTGGACCAAATTCACTTGTCAGGAGTCTATAAAATCAAGCCGGTTTATCTACATCCAAAATGTAATGGTGTTGAAGGTATATGATAGACACTCCTACCTTCTGGGCCTAAAAGGAAACCTGTTGAAGTGAAATAGACACCATGAGAAACAATGTCTTGATCAGCCCTTGTCCTGACTGTCGACGAACCACTTAATATTTTATTTTATTTTATTTATTTATTTTAGTACTTTTTTTGTTCTACTTAATACCATTGGTTGAACTCTTTAATTAACACACAATTGTTCTTAGGCATTTAAAATTAACTGAAAAGTGATCCCTGGTAAATATAAGAGTGGGAATAAGAGAGGGAGGAGATGTATAGTTCAGCATATGCTCACTCGGACTTATCCCTAGTAGTAGAGCTAGAAACGTGCCAGGGGATTCCAATTCAATCCCATCAAGGCGGCATGTACCAATGCCATCTTACTTGGTAAAGTGACCAGTTTAAGTTCATAATTGATCATAATGATAGCATTAAGTGTCAAAGGGATTATATAAATAAGACCAGTGTCTGCAAATAATAATTGATAGAATTAAAAATGAGTGAATGATCCTACATGGGAAGCAGGATACACAGCAGACTCATAGAATGGCAAATGCCCTAAACAGCATTCTGGCCTCAGAATCAGCCTGGCTAAAAAGCCCATGACAGTTTCACAGGCATGGAAAGCCAAGACACTGTAGTAAAAAAAAAAAAAAAAAATGACCTAAATGAAAGATCTCTATGAGTGAGATCTCAGCATTAAGAATAGTCCATCAAAGAAGGAGGTACTTTTCTCTGAAGGGAGGAGAGAACTTCCACTTTGACTATAACCTTGTCTAAATAAGATAGGAGTTGGCCAACTCAAAAGGCTTCCATAGCCTTGGCAGCTCATGACAAGAGCCTCAGGTGACTGACATCATAAATAAGAGTGTCAAATTGTTTAATCAACAACTGGAGTAACTGTGCACCTATGCCCCACGTAGGATCTTTTTCCTTAATGTGTTGTACTATGCGAATTAATGGTAAAACTACTTACTCAAACAGTACTTTATACTTTGTGTGTCTGTGTGGGTAAAGTCTGTTGAAGTCTTTACTTAGTATCTACTAAGTTGATCTTCTGTATATAAATATAATTGAAAATGAATCTTGATGAAGAATGGGATGGGAGAGGGAGTGGGAGATGGGATGGTTGCAGGTGCGAGGGTAATTATGGGGGAAAAAGCCACTATAATTCAAAAGTTGTACTTTGGAAATTTATATTTATTAAATAAAAGTTGGAAAATAAATAAAAGGTATAACAGGGCAGAGGTTACCTGACATTGGTGATTAAGAAAGAGTATTTTTCTTCCAAAACTAATGTTCTACAGATCACAGAAGAAGAAAAGGAGGAAATGGTGTTCAAGCTTTCTTGGAAGTAGGGGCCATTCTTAACTGTTCTTGATTTTAAAATGATACCAGGGGTGGGCACGTGGTACAGCAGTTAAGGCACCTGCATCGCATATCAAAATGCCTGAGTTCAAATCCTGGCTCCACTACTGATTCTGGCTTCCTTATAATGTGAGTCTTTGTGGGGATCAGGTGATAGCTCGAATAATTGGATTCCTTCCACCCACATAGAATATGTGGGTTGAGTTCCTGGCTCCCTGCTTTGGCCTGGCCTAACCATGTCTATTGCAGGCATTTTGGGAGTGAAACAGCAGACTAAATCAATATCTCTCTCTCTCTCTTCCCCCCTTCTCTGTCTCCATCTCTATCTCTCTCTTTCTCTTTCAGATAAATAAAAAGTGTTTTTAAAAAAATCATTTAGCTACAGATAATGAAATCAGAAATTCTTTTATATTTTCATTTAAGCAAAGCTGTTACATTTCTACTTCACTTCTATTATTTTCGAAAACTACACATTAGGAAGTTTGTGTAATATTAGTTCAATGTATTATTGTACATTCACAAAGTGATAATATTGGACAAGATAATTGGGGACTGTATGTCAATAGATAGTTCCATATTACTTGGCCATATCATTTAATCTTTCTAAGCTCAGTTTTCTTCTACTCTTACATAATGTAAAAGCACAACTATAAACAAAACATCTCAGGGGTTTTCACTCATGGTTATCAGCACGTTTACAAGCCAAAAAATAAGATGTATATACCTGAATCTCAGTCTAATCCCATTTGATGTGTAGAAAGGAAGATGGAAAGGAGTATGACAGCTGACCTGTTTGAGTACTTTCTATGTGGCTCTGTCCTCAGTGTTTTATACAGATTATCTCCCTTAATTCTTGCAACTGATCCTCTGGAGCAAATACTGTGATTGCCCTTATTTCAATAATCATAAAATATGCTACAAAATTCTTCCAAATCAGCTGCAAAGAAATTCAATATCCCACATTGTGAATGATTTCCAGAAATAGGAAAATATTTGAAGAACAGTCTATTTCTGTGATACGTCTCCAACAAATGGTTTTGATACCTCATGTTGATATTCTGAATAGGAGATGGAAATATACAATTGTAAAGGGACATACCATTTTTGTACTTTCATTAAATTATTATGTTATTGAATTTTGTTTCCCATATTTTCACAGTAAGGTAATTAACACTTTAATTATTGGTGGGGGGAGAGTTAAGGGGAAGGGTGCTCTGGTGTAGTAGGATAACCCTCCAACTGCAGTGGCTGAATCCCATATGGGCACTGGACTTGAGCCCTGGGCCTCTGTACCCACGTGAGAGATCTGAAAGAAATTCCTGTCTTCTGGCTTTGGATCAGCCCAGTTCTGGCCATTGCAACCATTTAAAGAGTGAACTAGTGGTGGAAGACTTTCTCTCTCTCTCTCTCTCTCTCTCTCTCTCTCTCTCTCTCTCTCTCCCTGTAACTCTGTCTCTCAAAAAAATTAATTCTTTTAAAAAAAACTTTTATTTATTTACTATTAATATATCTTTATACACAGTAACTCCAATTCATTTCATTACTCAGCATTCTTATGTGAGTTTGGTAAGAGCTGGTAATTATATGTAAATATTTTGCAATGTTAAAGATCTAAGAAAGGAGATAAGCCAAATTCAAATGTCAGGTAGATACACACAAAATTATTCTATTCTTTAGGAAGCATTATAAATTTAAAATATAAAGTGGGAAAGAAGGCTCAAGTTTACTATTATGAAAGGAGAGAGTACTAAAAGAAAATGTTATTATATCTAAATTTTATATCTTTGACTTCACATTTGCCTAGGTTCAGGTCTTTTTAAAACTAAATTTTGAAAATCTTTCTTCTATAGAACAGTAAGTGTAGGTATATTTTAAGACATTGATGTGTTCACAGGTGAATTAATTTTGGTTTTATTTGTGTAGCTTTGTCATCAGTCTCCTTTGACACCTTCCTGCAGCAAAATTGTGTGTTTATCCATCAAGAAAATGAATTCATTGCATTGAGATTATCTATACTTCAGCCAAGGCTAACTTTATTAAATTTCCTTCAGAAGGGGAAAATATCACCTTTACAGAGTTGTTATAGTGTTTTAGAAGACAGAACTAGGCCGGCGCCGTGGCTCACTAGGCTAATCCTCCGCCTTGCGGTGCCGGCACACCGGGTTCTAGTCCCAGTCGGGGCGCCGGATTCTGTCCAGGTTGCCCCTCTTCCAGGCCAGCTCTCTGCTGTGGCCAGGGAGTGCAGTGGAGGATGGCCCAAGTCCTTGGGCCCTGCACCCCATGGGAGACCAGGAGAAGCACCTGGCTCCTGCCATTGGATCAGCGCGGTGCACCCTCCGCAGCGCGCTGGCAGCGGCGGCCATTGGAGGGTGAACCAATGGCAAAGGAAGACCTTTCTCTCTGTCTCTCTCTCTCACTGTCCACTCTGCCTGTCAAAAAAAAAAAAAAAAAAAAAAAGAAAAAAGAAAAAAAGACAGAACTTAGAACAGATATTTATGGGGTTTTAGAATTTGAACCAATGAAAGATATTTCAAAAAAGAAGCAAGTTTAGATTGGAGAGAATTTTGCAGCTGTTCAAAGAGCTTGCTTTTCAGATAGCTGTTCACTTGTAAGCTACTTGCCTCTTTGTGTCCAAAAACCCTAATGTATTTTTTCATATATTCTGCGAAAACAACTTCAGTTCGACTTCTGCAAGAAGCTAAACTTTAAGTTCTCAATTTTCTCTTTAGTTGTTATTTTAATAACAATTATTCAATAAAATCAAAGTAACAATGTTCAGAAATTTGGAATTTCTCAAAGATTAATTTTATTTATTTGAAAGGCAGAATGACATAGAGGGAGAAACAGAGCAAAAAGAGATTTATCTCTCCTTTGGTTCACTCCCCAAAGGATTGCAATACCAGGATTGAGCCATGCTGAAGCCAAGAGCCTGGAACTCAATCCAGCTCTTTTACAGGGTGTCAGGGACCCAAAAACCTGGACCATCTCCTGCTACTTCCTCTGGATAATTAGGAGGAAACTGAATCAGAAGCAGAGCAGCAAGGTCTTGAACCAGCACTCCAACATGTGATGCTAGTGTTGCAGACAGCAACTTGACTAAGTGCTGCACTGAGCTCCTGGCATTTTTTTAAAACCCTAACTTATCTGTCCCAGGGGATGAGTTTTATCAGCACTAAAAAAAAAAGAAAAAAGAAAAAATTCAAATACATTATACAGAGCTTTTTAGAGAGGGAGAACATTTAAATTTTACTGGAAATAATGTTTTCCTAATTTGAATGAAACATGAAGTTTTCAAAAAGTTCTCACAAGAAATTGATATTTGGAGGCTTGATTGTTTTTCATAGCCCTTGTCAATACTCCTGTGAAAAGCAGTGGTGTTTTGTAAAGTATTTTAAAAATGCATTTCTTTATTTGAAAGTCAGAGTTACAGAAAAGGAGAGGAGGAGGAGGAGGAGGAGAAAGAAGAAGAAGAAGAAGAAGAAGAAGAAGAAGAAGAAGAAGAAGAAGAAGAAGAAGAAGAAGAAGAAGAAGAAGAAGAAGAAGAAGAAGAAGAAGAAGAAGAAGAAGAAGAAGGGAGAGAATCTTACATCTGCTGGTTCACTTTTCTCTTTTTTTTTTTTTTTTTTTTTTTTTTTTTTTGACAGGCAGAGTTAGACAGAGAGAAAGAGACAGAGAGAGAAAGTTCTTCCTTTTCCATTGGTTCACCCCCTAAATGACCGCAACGGCTGGCGCGCTGCACCCATCCGAAGCCAGGAGCCAGGTGCCCCCTCTTGGTCTCACACACGGGTGCAGGGCCCAAGCACTTGGGCCATCCTCCACTGCCTTCTCGGGCCACAGCAGAGAGCTGGACTGGAAGAGGAGCAAACGGGACAGAATCCAGCGCCCCAACCGGGACTAGAATCTGGGGTGCCGGTGCCGCAGGCAGAGGATTAGCAAAGTGAGCCACGGCACTGTCCAACTGGCTCACTTTTCAAGATGGCCAGACTGGAGGTACGCCTGGCTGAAAGCAGGAGCCAACAGTTTTATCTGGGTCTCCCATATGAGTTGGAAGTCCAAGCACTTGGGCCATCTTCTGCTGCTTTCCCAGCTGCATTAGCAGAGAGCTGGATTGGAAGTGGAGCATCTGGGACTCAAATCAAATCCCATATGGGATGCTGACATCATAGGAAGCAACTTCACCCTTTATGCCACAGTGTCGGCCCCAGAATAGTGGTATTTCTACCTAGTATTGTTGAATTCTTTATTTAAGTGAAGGGTTAAGCTTGTGATTATGAAGTTAATTAAAATTATACCATTGCAAAAAATTTAAAGTAAAATAAGAAAGGATGGAGGATGAAGGGTAGGAGCAAGGGAAGGAGGGAGGGTAGGGTGGGAAGTATCATTATGTTCTTAAATATATATATATATATGAAATAAAGAAATCTGTCCCCTTTATATGATTAAAAATTTAGTAAAAACAAAACCAAAAACTCCATGTGGATTTCAAATAAAAATGCACCTAAACAATCTGATTTTTTATTTTCATTTTTCAGAAACTTTTTAAAATACGCTTGTATGTTCAATCATCCATACTTCTGTATAATGATGGCATGGCCTATGTCCTCAAAGAAACTAGGAAATTTATGGATGTTCTCAAAAAATATTGGCAGAGTGATTAATTATCCATATGGTTTTACTGTGCACATTAAGCCATGTGTATTGTACTTTATGGGTAACTTAAATGATTTCCAATGTTAATATTGACTACACATGAACTACCTAAGATGTTGACACTATCACCTGGCTTTGTACTCATACAAGGATCTAGCAGTAAGGAGATAGTTAGGAGCATGGATTGAGATGGCCAAGGGATATAAATATGACTTTTCAGTATATTTAGTGTATTATTTAAAAATTTTACTTATTTGAAAAGCAAAGTGGCAGTAAGAAAGAAAGAAGCAAAGAGAAAGAGATCTTCCATACACTGGTTTACACCCTAAATACCCTCAACAACCCAATGTTGGGCCAGGTTCTATTGTTTCTTTGTTGATTTTCTACCTAGTTGATCTGTCCATTGATGAAAGTAGGCGTTGAAGTCCCCTATTACTATTATCTTAGAGCCTATGTATCCTTTTACATCCCTTAACATTGCTTTTGAATAACCAGGGACCCTGGAATTGAGCATATACATTTACTATAGTCACATCTTCCTGTTGATTGATCCCTTAATCATTATGTAGTGCCCTTCCTTATCTCTCTTTTTTAAGATTTATTTATTTACTTGAAAGAGTTACACAGAGAGAAGGAGAGAGAGAGAGAGAGCAAGAGAGAGAGAGAGAGTCTTCCATCCACTGGTTCACTCCCTAGTTGGCTACAACAGCTGGAGCTGAGCCTATCCAAAGCCAGGAGCCAAGAGCTTCTTCTGGTTCTCCCATGTGGGTGCAAAGGGCCCATGTTGGGCATTGTGGATCTCCTCTATTGTCAGCAGTGAGGCTGGGTATTATCACAGGAGCTGGTGTGACCACTGCCTCACCTCCTCCTCACTGCCAAAGTGATCAATGCCAGGGTGAGCCCACAGTGGCTTCACACTCTGCATGCATACACAAGAATGACACAATGGTGTCATCATCAGTTTGAGCACCGAACCCTCTGCAATGACCCATCTCAAGCACTCAATGAACTCTGAGCCTCTGAAGCCAGACACAGTGATTGCCCAGAGACCCAGCCACACTCCATGCCCTATCATGCAGTCACAGAATTCCCACTGTCCTGGTGGACAGGACTTCCACAGTCACAGGAAGCAGGGGATCCACTCTCAGCCATGCAAAGCTTCTCTGTCCATGGAGATTGCTAAGGTTTTCCCAGAGCCAGCTGCCGGTCTGGGTTCCATTTTGGCAGTTTGAGTACAGGTGAGAGTGATATAGAGAGGAGGAGAGCACCTCACAGGCTTAAGTGGGTGCCCAATACCCTGCCAACCCTCCAGACCAGACTCAAAGTCTATGGGGGCAGCAGATTTGTCCCTCAGATAAATTCTACTTACACAGGCACAAGTTGTGATAGCCGGTATTCACCTTTGAAGATGGTGCTTCTTCCCTGCTGTTTTCAAGGGGATGATCTGGAAACAGACAATGTATTCTCACTTCACGGGTTTAGGTGGGCACCCTCCCCCTGCTTCACTCCAGGTTGGACTCAAAGTCCATGTGGTCACAATATTCTCCATCAAGAAATATCACCAGTGACATGGGCTGCTGTAGACTCCTATCATTTCTCTTTGACTGCCTTTCTTTCAAACTACTGTTTCACAATGAAGAAAATGGAAGAAGAAAGAGAGAGAGAGAGAGAGAGAGAGAGAGAGAGAGAGAGAAGTCTTCCATTGCTGGTTCACTCCCCAGATGGCTGCAATGGCCAGAGCAGTGCCACTATGAAGGCAGGAGACAGGAGCTTCTTCTGGGTCTTCCACATGAGTGCAAGGGCCCAAGGACTTGAGCAAATTTTTACTGCTTCCCAGGTAATAGCAGAGAGCTGGATCAAAAGTGGAGCAGCCAGGACTTCAACCGGCACCCATATGGGATGCTGGCACCACAGGTGGTGGCTTTACCCACTATGCCACAGTGCCGGCCCCAGAGGATAATCTTGATCTGAAACATAATTTATTTAGGGGAAAATACAACAATTTTGTGACAGTTCTATAGATATAAAGAAATAATATGTGTAAATATTTACTGGTTTTATGATTTGCCTTCAAACAGAAAATAATAAAAATTGGTTATAGCTTTTAATTTAATATCCACAAGGAAAGGCTACTCATGCTCAAAATTTACCACATCACAGTTCAACTTTTCCCAGTTATTTTTAGTTTTGAAGAAAGTTTAGTTTTTAAAGCAGAAAAGATATTTCAAGAAAATTTAGACTTATTGGGGAAGTAACAGAAAAGAGGAAACTAGCAGATGAATCCCTCATCTCCTTTCTGAGATGCAATGTTCATGTGGTCTTTTTGCAGATGTCAAGCATGTGCAGTCAACTTCACTTGCCAGCACAATGATGCATGCCTTATGTGTTTGCTTCTTCATATTCATTATGTAACTTTCCTTTCTCCCTCACTCTGCTTCCCTGAACTTGCACTATTCCATGAAGTTAGCCTGCAAGTTCTTGTCTCAAACTCTATTTTCAAAAATAAGATAAAAGCAAACAAAAACATGATCAATATACTAAAATGGAATCTGTGCAGGAAATGTGCAGTACAACCACAATGCATCTATCTTTTTTACAATAGAACAAGGACTGCATGTTTCTTAGCCTTGTATTAGTTACTACCTGTCTTTCAGGGATGGGAGTTCTGCAAAGTAAGCCACATTTAATTTTGAAGAGAGTGGGAGAGTTTGCTCACCAGGTAGTGAAAAATTTATGTGTGTCCCTTTGATTGAAGGAACATTAACATCAGAGGACAAGTATTGAGCAAATATTTGAAGGATGCTGATCATTTTGTTATAGTCAGATCATAGAGTATGAGGCCAGAGATGAAACTTAAGATTTTAAATAGTTGCACATCATACTGAGTAATTTTAGTATAGCTTGTAAACAGTGCAGAGCAAATGAATGTCTTTTTCATATTGTATTTTTATAAACACACTTAGAAGTGGAACAAAAGATGAGCAAATTTGGGGAGACCAGTAGAAATTTGCTGCTGCATGAGATTAGGGTGAGAGGCAACAGTAAATAGGAGAACTTGTGATATGAAAAATATATATTGGAGGAGAGTGCGAAACAATATGTTGTGACCTGAGGACTGAGAAGGAAGAGAAAGCAAAGATTTCCAGCTTGGAAGAATAAGAAGATGCCACTAACTCCTACTGGAAACATGGGAGCAGAATTTGGTTTGGGCATAAAATGGTGAGTTTGATTTTGGCCACTAGGTATAAATATCTGCAGAATATCACCTAGTTTATTGGCCTTAGAAGAAATGGCAATATTAGGGAGCAGGCATTTAGCACAGCAGTTAAAACTCTGCATGGGACATTGATGTCCCCTATCAAAATCCTGAGGCTGAGTTCTAGCTTCACTCCTGATTCCAACTTCTGTAAATGTGCATCCTGAAATGCAGGAAGTGATAGCTCAAGTAACTGGGTCCCTGCCACCCACAGGAGAGACCTGGAATGGGCCCTTGGCTCCTGGTTTTGGACTGATCTAGTCCCAGCTGTTGCAGGCATTGGGGGAGTAAACCAGGAATGGGTTACTTTACCTCTCCCACCTCTCTCTTTCTCTCTCTCTCTCTCAAGTAAATAAATATATAAATAATTTTTAAGATTTGTTTATCTATTTGAAAGTCAGAGGTTCAAAGAGAGAAAAAGAAACAGAGAGTGAGAGCAAGGAAGAGATAATTTTCCATCCTCTGGTTCATTCCCCAGATAGCCACAATGGTAGAGTTAAAGCCAGGAGCCAGGAGCTTCTTCAAAGCCTCCCATTTAATGAAGCTGTATCAATAAACAGTCACTTTTTCAATTACTTTCCCAATCAGTCGCCCTTCCAAGTGATCTTTTGCCTTTATTTTGTTTCAGTATTACTAGGATCAAAAATTCTACACTGACCAAAGTTTAGTTCAGTTGCTTATTTCAAATAAAATACTCACTGCATTCATATATGAATGAATTAGTATAAATGTATCCAACTTTTCACTATATTTAGATACAATCCAGTATTAATTCTGATTTTCTAGAGTAAATTAATCTATATATTACACAGTCTTGTGTGTTTCTTTGACACACTTTACTAGAAATTTCTAGCTGAAAAAACAATTAAAATGAACATCTATTGACAATCTAGTTTGTCCCAATTGCTGTAATAGAACCTCTCCCATTTTATCTTTACAATGTATTCTCAATTTTAAAATGATAAAACTCACAAAATTACCTAAATTGCCTAAGTTTTTCAAAACTAATAAATTCCCACAGATATTTTTCCAGATTATTTAAACATTTTACTTAAATACAGTACACAAATCAAGAAATGCATATAAATATACAAATAAGTTAGTGCTTTTGTCCTCTGTGCACTTTTTTTCCCAAAGAAAATTTTTATTTAAGGAATACAAGCTCCATACATTTCCTAAGTACAACTTTAGGAATACAGTGATTCTTCCCACCATACCCGCCCTCCCATCCCTACTCCTACCCCTTCTCCTCCTTCCTTTCCCATTCCCAGTCCTATTCTCCACTAAGATCCATTTCCAATTAACTTTATACACAGAAGACGAACTCTATACTAAGTAAAGGGTTCAACAATTTGCACACACACACACACACACACAAACTGTTCAACGGTTGAGACAAGGGCTGTTCAAATTCATTTGCATCTCAAAGTTAATTTTGGTTCCTTTTTATTTTCAGAAACTTAATTAACTTTAAAGAAGTACTGAAGAATGATACTTATGATACATCTTTTTGTGAGCACTTAGTAGTAACTATAACTTTGAGACATAAAAACATCCTCCATTAATACATTAAAAGAAAGTAAGTCTTTGAGAATAAGGTTTATCATTAATTAAGGAAGCACCTAAGAAAACAAACAATGGCATTGGACACTTAGGCATAACTAAAATTTATGAGACATAAGAATATCCTGCATTTAGTACACTAAAACAAAATAAATCTTTGAGAACAAGTTTTACTGTTAACTCTCAATGCAACTCTTTGAGAATGGAGGTCCTGCATGGAATGTTAGTGCACAGTGACTCCTGTTGTTAATTTAACAATTAACACTCTTATGTATGACATCAGTGATCACCTGATGCTCTTGACATGATCTGCTTAGGCTATGGAAGCCTTTTGAATCCACAAACTCTGTAAGGATTTAGACAAGGCCATAAGCAAAGTGGAAGTTCTCTCCTCCCTTCAGAGAAAAGTACCTCCTTCATTGATGATCACTTCTTTCCACTGGGGTCTCACCCACTGAGGTCCTTCATGTAGTACATTTTTTGCCACAGAGTCTTGGCTTTCCATGCCTGAAATGCTCTTGTGGGCTTTTCAGCCAGACTAGAATACCTTAAGGTCTGATTCTGAGATCAAAGTGCTACTTAAAGCGATTGTCATTCTACGAGTCTACTGTGTGGACTGCTTCCCATGTTGGATGGAACATTTACTCCTTTTTAATTCTATCTATTACTATTATCAGAAACTTAATCCTATTTATATGATTACTTTAAGGCTGTTTCTCCTCTTCACACAATCATTGTATCTTTTTAGGAAGGAAGACTGAGGCACAAATTAGAGAAATGGCTTACTTTGAATAAGAAGAAGGGTCAGTATAAAAATATCTCTGACTTTTAAGATAAATAAATCTTTTCTAAAAAAAAAAAAGATGCCTGGATTGTATATGCGTTCTGAGTCACAGGAAAAGTCAGATGTAACCATCTCACAGAACTTATTCTAAAATACAAAACTAAGATCCTATT
This sequence comes from Oryctolagus cuniculus, assembly GCF_964237555.1. Lineage (NCBI taxonomy): Eukaryota > Metazoa > Chordata > Mammalia > Lagomorpha > Leporidae > Oryctolagus > Oryctolagus cuniculus. Next base: position 120,608,891 of record NC_091436.1, read on the forward strand.
CGGTGAAGCATTCTGACACCATCCTCAGGGATTACAGAAAACAGGAAATTAGTATGTGTGGGAAGGCATCTTTTACTCAAGCTTTCCTTTTTTCCTTCTCCCTTTATGATAGTCCAGCAAAGGACAGAATGGTTTTCCCTGACATGGTAATTCTGAAGCATCTTTTTGGCAATACTATATGTTGCCAGATCAGTTTTCCCCTGTAAGAAATAAAATTACTTAAAAACCACTTGGCATGGAAGAGATGACAAAAAGATCAAACTTTGCCAACTCCCAGGCTGTGCAGAGCCACACCTTTCTGTGTGAGGGTTCAGAACCAGTAACCATCTCCCTTCAACCCCCTCATTAAACAGGCAGGAACAATAGAAACAGACAAGATGTCATTACACATTTACTCTTCTGCCATTATTCTCGTAAATAATGCAAAAGAAGTTTCCTTATATTGGAATAAAAAAAATACAGTTAAAAATGAGCCAAAACAATCACCTATGGCCTTAAAAATTCCAATAAATATTTTGGAAATGCTCCAATGTTATTCTTGATGATGTTTTTATTTTATATGCAGTTTCAACTCAGGAATCCCAAGTACTATATATACACAGTTTCAAAACAGAAAATGACCAGCTCACACTAACTTTCCAGAGGATCCAAAGGAATTTTATATCAGAGATAAAGGTAACATCAATGCCATTTCAATAAGTGTAGAAGCTAATATTACAAAGAAGGCTTAATGTTAACTGAATAGCTCTTGAAATTCATTAAATTGTTGTATTTGTATCATAGAATTTTAGAATGACTAGGAAATTTAGTCTCTTTAAATTTTGTATTATATTATATTTTAAAGGCTATTTCTTTTTCTCTCCCATGAGATCATTTATTCAAAAGTATAGTTTAAGGGTGAAATTAAAGTCTTTAACTAAGTATTAAAAATTATATGAATAAATAGCTAAAACACTGCTTCAGATTATACATAAAAATTTAAATTTTTACAACCAGACACAATTTTATCAACTAAACACAGAGACTTGGAGAAAACGAGAGGGTTTTTTAAAGGCAATAACAAAATAAAAATATAGAGAAGCTGATAAGTTTTGAGTTATTTATGACTTTATATTTCTTTTTGTTATAACAAATATACTTTATTGATTATGTACAATATTCAAGTGAAATTACAAGATATTTTTAAGAGCAACTTTATTTCCTAAGTGTTTCAGAGTTGTGGCAATACATTTTCTAAACAATACACTGAGTGCTTGTATATGACATTTTATAGAGTAAAATGCATACAATATTAATTATATAAAAGTATCTGACGTTTAGAAATAGTATTTAATTCCACTTAAAACCTCTAATATTATAATATTCCAAAGTACACTTACTCTACTTAGTTAAATGTCCATTTTTTCCTATGAAAACTACGCTTATCTTATTTTATAAAAAAGACAGTTGCAGAAAGCAAGAAACAAGGAAGGCATAAAGACAGGAAGGAAACTGCAAACAGAAGGAACAAAAAAACCACAGGCAGAAAACAGCCAAAGTGGGTACTCTTTTATGGAATGGAACGTATATTTAAATGAGTTGTCAAAAGGATGGGACACATGTAAATGACAAGTGATAATTTAGAATGTCACAATAATTACTGTTGAAAAATTATTAAAGCAACCCTGATGCAAAATAAAAATCACAAAAGTTTCTTAATTTTTTGGTTTCACACTGCTTTACTCCACTGCTGGTAAGTTCTTTCCAGTGTGACTCAGTAATGTTTTTAAAAGTTTTGCTTTCTCCAGAAAACTTTTAAACTGAAGCAGTTTAGTAAGATCAGCTGTCTGCTTCCCACACATTACTTAGTGCCGACGCTACTGAAAGCTTTGAAAGATGGTAGAAGCAGAGTAGTCATTAGTAAAGTTATGATTGGATGGAACAGGAGGTGCTACATCATGCAACCTGACACCGGCATAGTAATGTGAGGAAAATATGCTAAACTAATTATTGATGAAAAACTGTTACAGGCCGGCACTGCGGCTCACTAGGCTAATCCTCCGCCTGCGGCGCTGGCACCCCAGATTCTAGTCCCTGTTGGGGCGCCGGTTCTGTCCCGGTTGCACCTCTTCCAGTCCAGCTCTCTGCTGTGGCCTGGGAGTGCAGTGGAGGATGGCCCAAGTGCTTGGGCCCTGCACCTGCATGGGAGACCAGGAGGAAGCACCTGGCTCCTGGCTTCGGATCGGCGCACCGGCCGTAGCTGCCATTTGGGGGGTGAACCAAAGGAAAAAGGAAGACCTTTCTCTCTCTCTCTCCCTCTCTATTTCTGCCTGTCAAAAAAAAAAAAAAAAAAAAAAAAAAAAAAAAAAAAAAAAAACTGTTACAGAAGTATTTAAATCTACATTTGTACTCAGAAAATACAATCTTCAGTCATGTTTAAATCATATGGAGCAAATTATTACTTTTTATAATAGATCTATTTGCTTTACCTGAAAGGCAGAGCTACAGAGAGGGAGAGACAAATGAGATATCCTCCATCCACTGGTTCACTCCTCAAATGGCCACAATGGCAAAAGCTGGGCCGGCCCAAAGTTCTGAACCAGGAGCTTCCTCCAGGTCTCCCACATGGGTGGCAGGATCCATCCTCCACTTCTTTCCCAGGCACCCCAGCAGGGAGCTGTATCGGAAGTGGAGCAGCCAAGACGTGAACTGGTGCCCACATAGAATGCTACTGTAGAAGGCTTAACCCAATATACCACAGTGAGGTCCCCAAGTCATTCTTTTTTAAAACAAACAGTGATAGGGTTCCGCATTTGCTCTAGTGGTTGAGCCACTGCAAGAGATACCCACATCATGTGTCTGAGTGCTGGAGTTCCAGTTCCAGCTCTGGTTCTTGACGCCAACTTCCTGCTAATGCACACCTTGAGAGGCAGCAAGTGATGGCTCAAGTAGTTCAGTATCTACCACCCATGTGTGCTGAGTTCCTAGCTCCCAGCTTTAGTCTAGCCCAGCCTCACCATTGTGGGAATTTGAAGAGTGAATTAGCAAATGTTAATGTGGTCTCTCTCTCTTTGTCTCTCTCTCCTTCCCTCCCTCTCAAATTAATTGATAGTTTTTAATTGTGGTAAATTATACAGAACATAAAATTTGATGTATAAAAAATTTTAGGCACACAGTTCAGTAGCATTATATATTTGTAATTTTGTGCAACCATCACCACCAGAACTGTTGTATCTTGTAATACAAACTTTATAGCCATTAGAGAAGAACTCTCCTATCTTTGTATTCTACATCTCCTGGGTAGCACTGTTCTACTTGCTCTCTGTGTTTGACTAGTACAGATACCTCACGAAATGGAATCATACACATACAAAATTATCCTTTAATGTGTGGCTATTTTACTCAGTACAATATCTTCAAGGTTCATTCATAATGTGACATATGTCACATTTCATTTCTTAAGATTAAGTAATATTACATTTGCCACATTTGTTTACCATTCAGTCATTAATAGACATTGGTGTTTCCATCTTTCAGCTATTGTGAAGAATACTCTGAAGCCAGGAGCCTGAAGCTTCTTCCAGGTCTCTCATATGGGTGCAGGGACCCAATCACTTGGGCCATTTTCTACTGCTTTCCCAGGCCATAGCAGTGAGCAGAATTGGAAGAGGTGCACCTGGGACATGAACCAGTGCCCATATGGGATGCCAGGGCCATAGACAGAGGCTTACTATGCCACAGTGTATAGGAAGGGAGGGTGGAGAGTAAGATTATGTGCTTAAAACTGTATATATAGAACAAATGAAATCTGCTCTCTGTATATAAACAAAAAAGCAGATCTTACTGGCAAACAAAAAAAATCTATCCATTTCTTTTGGATTTTCCAATTTGTTGACATACAGTTATTCAAAATAATCATAATTATCTTTATATTTCTATGGTATCATTTGTAACATATCCTTTTTCAACTCTGATTATATTAATTTGAGTCTTCTCCTCCACCCCACTCCCTTTTTGTTTTGGATGAGCTGGAAATTTTTTGATGTCAACACTTATTGCTATAAAGTTTCTTCTTTACACTGCTTTTGTTGTGCCCCATAAATTTTGATATGTTATATTTTCAATTTCAAGGATTTTAATTTCCCCTTTGATTTTATTCTGTGACTCACTGCTCACTCAGGAGCATGTTGTTCAGTCTTTGCATGTTTGTATAATTTCTAGAGCTTATTTTATTGTTAATTTCCAGCTTATTCCATTGTGATCAGAAAAGATATAGGACATTATTTCCTTGTTTTTTATTTTGTTGAGATTTGCCTTTTTGGCCCAG